>NC_087190.1:12229103-12246603 GCF_035594125.1 Scylla paramamosain
ACCCCCTTAAGAACACTAACCCTGGACCTCCCCTTACAATGTCCTCTTTTCTTCTCAAATCACTTGTCTGGGTATGAAATATTGAAAATACTGGTACATTTCCTGCAGGGACTACCATGTGTTGACCTCATGGCATCTTGCGGCCTCCCTTTTGTTTTGTTCCCTATCTTGCTACTTTTGGTCTTTATTTTCTCGTTGTGAGCGCCGCAACAAACGTAGTTGTTGACACGCCATGGAGGGAATTTTTGATCACTTCACTTCTCTGAGTGTGACAGCACCACCCCTCACCAACCCCCTCCCCCTCCCCCTCCCACAGGTACATGGACAAGCGTGTGATGGTGAAGCTGAATGGCGGCCGTGTGGTGGAGGGCACGCTCCGAGGCTTTGACCCGTTCATGAACCTGGTGGTGGACGAGGGTGTGGAGGTGCGCAAGGCCAGCGAGCGGGTGCGGATTGGTGTGTGTGTGAGTATCCTTGTGTAAATTTGGTCCCGCAAACTGAAAGATTAGCTTCACTTGCCAGTAATCTGCCAACTCAAATATTAGCTTCACTTGTCAGTAATCTGCCAAAAAGTTAGCATCACCAACACAAAACTAGTAAACAAACCAGGAAGAAGCAAACACTGACCACTCATGTTTGTCTCTTATTATATGAATTTACCTTGAGTTTGACCTTTTTTGCTCTAACACACTTAAAACAGACCTAGAGAGCTGAAATTTGATCATATTTTAAGTTAGACACAGATCCTTTCAAAAAGTTACACCTAGCCATAGTGACACAAGCCAGTAGCTTGCCCAAGACTGTTGGAGACACACACGGCAAACAAGAAAAACTAGAGTGAATTATATTAGCAAACTTAGCACTAGCAGAAGCAGAGTTACATTTAGTGGAAGTTGCTTGGTCTAATATTTCCCCAAGTTACCCAAGACCTGAACCAGCTCATGGGAAAGTTTGCTTGGGTAATTAACAGTTAGTGGGTCTGCTGAACTGTGCCCACCGCTGTTCTTTTGAGAGGTGCTGTGGTGCTGTTGTGTCAATATATATATATGCTGTTACTTTATAAATTCAACAGCAGTTTTTATTAATCATTAATCTAAGAATTTCAGTAGTAAAATAAGATTACATTTTGTATTATTCTCTGATTAATTAATATTCAATTACTATTATTATTGTTATTGTTCAGGCATTCAGACAAAATTGGGGGAGGTGAGAGAAAGACAGGTGTTGGGACGTGAGTTTATTTCCTGACCAGTTTTGCCCAAATCTTCTTCAGGGGAACTGAGGAAGCTCTGGCTGGAGAGTGTGTGGTGCGATGTTGCTGGCCACGCTGCCTGCTGATTGGCTGGTGCATATGCTGTCATCTACCTCTGACCCACGGGATGTCTACTGCTGCTGCCGGTGCCACCCACAAGCCTATCCTCTTATTTATGTTCCTGTTAGAGGCGATATCTTGTGGGCAGCACCAGTAGCAGCAGAAGTATGCGTCCCATGGGTCAGAGGTAGATGACGGCGCACACACCAGCCAATCAGCGGGCAGTGTGGCCACCAACATTGCGCCACACTCTCTCCAGCCCAATATAGCTTGGATCGTGACTGGAGATTTCCTCACTTCCCCTGAAGAACCCTTGGGTAAAACTGGTTGGGAAATAAACTCGTATTCCAACGTCTATCTTTCACCTCCTCCCCCCTTTATTATTATTATTATCATCACTATCAACAGGTGTGATAGGAACAAAATTACCTATAATGACCCACTAATTACTGCTCATTTGACAGGTAATCAGAGGCAGCAGTATCATCATGTTGGAAGCACTCGACCGCATCTCCTAGTCTCCACACACACACACACACACACACACACACACACACACACACACACACACACACACACACACACACACACACACACACACACACACACACACACACACACACACACACACACACACACACACACACACACACACACACACACACACACACACACACACACACACACACACACACACACACACACACACACACACACACACACACACACACACACACACACACACACACACACACACACCTGGGCATATGTATGTTTAAGTATATAATTTTTTTTTTATAATGAATAGTTTTTGTATATTTGTATTTTCATTGTTTCTTTTTTTCTTCATTATTAAAAAGACTTGACTATTTACCAGTTATTATTATTATTTATAGTCAGTCAGTCTATAAATTTTCTAAACGAATTCAATTAATTTATTTTTTTGTTCCTTATTTGTGGTCGTTTAAATACAAGAGCAATTATATTATTTAGTTTCCTTTGTCTGTCTGTCAGTCATCAATTTCAGACACCAGTGGGGATGGTTTCTGAAGACTTGTACCTGTGCTCTGCTCCAATAATGTTTTCTGAATAATAAATCTTGTACAAGGCATACATTTTGTCTTAATGTGTGACCCTGTGATTTGTTGATATTAATTTTTAGTTATGTCTTCTATCTATTTCTCTATCTTCTGTGAATTGAGTTTGTTATTGTGTTACTTAATGATACAAATAGAAAGGCATCAAAAGTGTTTTGTGTTAAGTCCTCTCTCTTTCTCTCTGCCAGTGTTACATTTCTTGCTATATTTTACCATTACTTTCATGCTAACTGCTCTTCTGACATTGCTAACTGCATGCCTCCCCTTCTCCTGCACCCTCACACCACAAGACTTTCTACTTTCACCCCTATTCTGTCCACCTCCCTAATGCAAGCTAGAATTCTCAGTGTTTCATATCCTAGCATGCAACACTACCCTCTACACAACTCTACATCCAAATACAACTTCTACACCCAGACACAACACTCTTACACCCTACAGCCATACACAACACAACACCAGGGTTATGCTACAGTGAGGTACACCAGTAACACAATACAACAGTGCAAATAAACAAGTTTTTTTTATTAATAACCGCTGCTATGTACAAAAAAAAATCTTATAAATGTATCAAGTATAAACACTTATGTATATGAAGGTTATTGTATTAACATGATGCCTTGCACTGGCTCTTTGTGTGTGTGTGTGTGTGTGTGTGTGTGTGTGTGTGTTGAGATTTCATTATTTTTCACAGTTTTCTGACTCCGTAAAGATTTTGTTTGATTTTTTATCTTTTTATTTATTATTATTATTTATTTCTTACAGCATATGCCAGTTTGTGTATTTCTTAACCTATATGAACACACATACACACACACACACACACACAGATATACATACACACATGCAAAATACGGATAAAATTTCCTTCGTCTGTCACACGCACACACACACACACACACACACACACACAACAATATAACATTTCAATAATTTATCTGGAAAATCTTAAGAATTATGACACAAAACCATTATTTTTTCATTAACCACTGGAAAGGCTTATCATAGTCTTTCTATCAACATCTTGCACTGGTAAAGAGCAGAAATGGAATAAATGAGTGAATAGCATTTCCTAGCATCTCAATGTCTCGTCTTGGCTTTTCAGCAGGCTGTGGTGGAAGTGATTCGAATCTTCAAGGGTTTTTTTTACAACTAGTAATAGTTTATCAAGCATTCTGTACATTTATCAAGCTTAAGTGGAGATTGTTAGGGTCTCCAAGAATGTTTGTTAAGCATTCTTTCAACAAACTGTATGGAAAGTTACTGTAGTTTTCAGCTGTATTGTGTTATTGTGGTTTTCAGCTGTATTGGAGGTTATTGTAGTTTTCAGCTGTATTGGAGTTTATTGTAGTTTTTCAGCTGTATTGGAAGTTACTGTGATTTTCAAGTGTTTTTATGATTCTACTAATGGTTTAACAAGAATGTGATGGAAGTCATTGGAAGCTTAACAAGTATTCTGAACATTTAACAGACTCAAGTGGAAGTTACTGGAAGTCTAACAAGTATCCCCCACATCTAACAGACTAGTAGAAGTTTGAGGAATTTTAACAAACATTTCACACATTTAACGGGCTGTAGTGGATTGACTGATTTAGGAAAGGGAAGACATGACAACACGGCAGTCATATGGTGCGTCATGGCCTTAGTGGGAGCTGCTGGAGGCTTAACAAACATTCTGCACATTTAAGACTAGTGGAAGCTAATGGAGGTTTAACAAGCATCTACCATGTTCAACTGACTGTAGTGGAAGTTACTGGAGTTTAGAGAAGCTTTTGGAAGATTTAACAGATCCTTGTGGAAGTTGTTATGGGTCTCACAAATATTTTACAAGCTTAACAGACTCTAGAAGTTATAGGATGTTTAACAAGCATCCATCACATTTAACTGACTGTAGTGGAAGTTACTGGATTTTAGAGAAGCATTTGGAAGATTTAACAGGCCCTTGTGGAAGTTACTGTGGGGGTCTCACAAATATTTTACAAACTTAACATCACCCACAATTAACGGACTAGTTGTAAGTTACTGGAGCTTTCAAGACTGCCACCATGACTCTAGCACTAACTTAACAATCATTCTATACACTCAACAGAGAAAAAAACACCAAAAAACCAAAGAACACCCATAAAAAACCCCGATAATCACTGCCGCAGCCTGTGGGAAGCCCTGACGAGAGGACAGCATTTAAAACTTGTAAGGTTCGTGTTCTTAAGATTCACCAGGTGTCTTTTTTTGTACAGTGGAGTTAAGGATAAGATGGGTTACTTCACCCTGACTAGTTGGGGGGGGGGGTGTATGGAGAACAGGGGGGGAGGGGGGTGAGTAATGATATATAGGGTGGGTGAGCAAGTGAGCAAAGACAGTGGAGTGTTAGCACCTTAAACACACAAACACACAAACACACACTCATACATATATATAGAGACATTCATACATACACATTTGTTTTCAGTGTAATCTCTGTAGTTTTCCCTCCTGCATTACCACACCATATCTTGCAACACTATTTCAACACAGTGTTCTATCTAGTATTATAACAATATATATATCTCTCTCTTCTAAAACATTGCTACAACACAATCCATTTCCTATAACACTCTTACAACATAACTGCAGCATATCTCTCTCCTCTCTCTCCTGCAACATTACAACACATTCTCTCCTGCAACACAATATAGTACCAATACACTCTTCTACAACACTACAAGTCTCTCCTACAGCACTATCTTCACCCTATACTAACCTAATCTTGCCATTGTATAGCATGCGTGTTAACTCGCAACACACTCAAATTGCTTGGCTTGCACACACAACACAATGCAACACTAAATCTTTCTCTCACGTACAATTTTCCGTATATAAAAAATGGCACCAAATGGAGACTCGAAGTATATTTGAGTATTATACAAAATTGTGCATGAGTTTGGCTTTATAAGTGATTAATCTGTGTATGTGCCTTGGTGTTGTGTGTGTGTGTGTGTGTGTGTGTGTGTGTGTGTGTGTGTGTGTGTGTGTGTGTGTGTGGTGTGTGTGTGTGTGTGTGTGTGTGTGTGTGTGTCTGGGCTGCCCCACGTGGGATTGCCAGCCAGATAAAGTGACCATTTTCATCATCTTGCTACAGAATCACAAGTTCTTTTCTATTTTGCCTATTTCCTTCACATTTTTTTCTCATATCACAGAAACATCTCTATTTGCATTCAGTGATTTCTGTTATCAATATCAATTGAACTGTATCCTTCTCTCTCTCTCTCACACACACACACACACACACACACACACACACACACACACACACACACACTATACATACAATAAGGCACCATACTGCATCTTATAAACTATACTGGCAGAAAATACATAAGAAAAATTGAACAAAGCGTAAGAAGTAGTAACACTGTATTAACTTGACAGAGAGAAGCTTCACTGACTGACTGACTGACTGAATTAATTTTAACATTACATTTACCATTATTATTATTATTGCTATTATGAGGAGAAAAGAAGAGAAAAAGATAGGAATGCATGAGTTAAGAGAGAGAGAGAGAGAGAGGGAGAGAGAGAGAGAGAGAGAGAGAGAGAGAGAGAGAGAGAGAGAGAGAGAGAGAGAGAGAGAGAGAGAGAGAGAGAGAGAGAGAGAGAGAGAGAGAGAGAGAGAGAGAGAGAGAGAGAGCAATTTCAAAAACCACCCAGCATTGCCCAGACATTAAGTAAATCCAATATTTCACAGCTCTCATTGGGTACAGCTTTGTTTTCCCTTTGTACAGTCACCTACGCTCACTCAGGCCGAGGAGAAGCTTGCCACACAGTCACCAGGATACAACCGCTCAGCCTGCAGCAGTCAGTCAGTGTTACAGGTACAGTTAGCAAAGCACAAGAGCCGGGCACTGAAAATGACAACACTATACATCTATCTACAGTTTTCCTGAGGTTCAAGCAGAGGAGGTACGAGTTGACACAAAATGCTGGCTGAATTTCTTGCTTCGTTCTCCCAGCATGCACCACGGCTGTCTCTGTTTTGGCAGTGGGAGGATGTAAGGGGAATGGGGGAGGTAGTACGTCTGCTGGTCGCCAAGTGCCCTCACAAGGCATGGGTTTATGCAGTTTATTTTCACAGCCACAGTCACACCGCCTGAGCACTTCTACCCTGGTGATGCAAGACACTTCCCATGCTCTTGGTTGCCTCTAGCACTGTCGGCCAGCACCCCAGCCTCCTGTGGTGCTGTCTGTGTTGCTGTTTTTGTCTTGTGTTTGCAAATGAGTGTTTCTCCTACTGTTCATCTTGCCTCTTCTTCTTGTACTGGTAAAGTGAAGTGTTCTGTTGGTGGCTAATTTGTTTTTCCTCCACTTCTTGTGTTGTTGTGTTGCTGTTTCACTTTGTATTCTGGTTTTTGTGTTGCCTCCTCCTCTTGTTCCGGCAACCTAAAGTCTTCTACTGCTGACTAACTTGTCTTTCTCTCTTGTACTTTGTAGATTTTGTCATTTGAGTTGCACATTGTTCCCAGGCAGGACAAGACACAGTAAGGCACTTTGTTGAGCAGTTACGACCCTACAGTGAGAGTTACAAGGGCGTCTTACACCATTCAAGGTCACGCATTATCCACCTGACCTCTCCTTCTCTCTTGCAGGTCCATTTTCCTTCGGGTCGCAAAAATATATGGACAAATTTTTATTCTAAGGCACCGAAAAATCACAGAACAGTTTTAGTTTAACCAGAGTGGTGCTATGTGTGGTGGTGGAGGTGTGGCGTGTGGTGCAGCGTGAGGCCTAAGGGGTTGGTGGTGATGTGACTTGGTGTCCTGGGTATGTGGTGATGACAGGTACTCCTCTTTAAAGTGATGTGCTGGTGGTGGTACTGGTGGTGATGACATCATATCCACTGAATTGATTTTCGCCTTCATGTCTGGCATAAGTAACTGAGCGTCGGTGTAGTGATGGAGGTGCAGGTGGTGGTGTGGTGGTGACAGGACCAAATCTCCCTGGCTTGTCTCGGGTTTTATATCTGTGCGTAGCTGTTCATTGTAGTGGTGGCGGTGGTGAGGTGGTGGTGGTGGGGGTTGGGGTTGGGGAGGTGCTGGCGGGGGCTCCTGCAGGCTGGGGTTCTCCGGGGGATTGACAAAGTTTGGGTTGGACGTCCGCCACCCGCTTGCCTTCTTCCCAAATTTGTACACGAGTCTTCTCCCAATGACGGCCTCAAAGATGTGCGTCTTGTAATAGTACCTAGGAGGGCAGAGGACAGGGTGTTACTACTACTACTACTACTACTACTACTACTACTACTACTACTACTACTACTACTACTGCTACTGTTATTGGTACTTATATCATTACTTAAACTTACTGCTATTCATATTACTACTACTACTACTACTGTTTTTGCTAATGCTACTACTGTTGCTGCTATTTATATTACAATTACTACTGTTAATATTTACTTCTAGTATTAAAAGGTAGACCTCTGCTACAATTATTACTACTACTACAAGTATGACATTAATTACTACTACTACAAAGGCAATTTTACACGCTTTATATAACTGCAAATAATTACATGACTCAATTCATACACTAAAACTATATGTACAAGCCGAACTACACACACACACACACACACACACACACACACACACACACACACACACACACACACACACACACACACACACACTTCACCTAATAATAATGATAATAATAATGTTAATGGTTGCAGTAAATAAATAAGTTAATTATCAAAAGAAGCAATCTTGTTGAAAAGAAATGCAGGTAAATATAAATCAATAATAAATGTATAAGCAAATAAATGATTAATAATAATAGGTAATAATAATAATAGGTAATAATAATAATAATAATAATAATAATAATAATAATAATAATAATAATAATAAGCAGAGGAGGCAGAGGAGGAAGAAAAAGAAAAAAAGTACAAATGGAAGAAAAGAAGAAGAGAACAATAAAAAGATGAATAAGAACAAAAACAAGAACAAGAAGAAAAGAATAAAACAAAAACAAGAATAAAAACAAGAAAAAAGTGCAAAAGGAAGAAAAGAAGAAAACAACAACAAAAAGATGAACAAGAACAAGAAGAAAAAGAATAAAACAAAACAAGAATAAAAACAAGAAAAAAATACAAAAGGAAGAAAAGAAAAAACAAAAAAACAAGAAAACAACAAAAAAGATGAACGAGAAACGAGAACAAGGAAAAAAAAAGAAAAAGAAAACTAAACAAAAATAAACAAAAAACAAAACAAACACCCCCAAAACACACTAAAAGCACCCCAACCAAGCCCAAAACACACTCGTAACCCCCACCCCCCTTCCCCCACCCACCCCAACCAACACATACCTCATAGCACGACTCAGCTTCTCATAGTTCATCTCAGTGTTGCCCTTCCTCTCTCCCCACCGCTTGGCCACCTTCTCCCCGTCAATGAAGCGAAACAGGCCCTCCTCCGGGTTCTCCCCACTTGACCAGGAAGGGGCAAGTGTCAGGGTTCAGTAATAGATTACGGATAAACTCCCAAAGTCGGCCTGTCTTCTTCTTCTTCTTCTTTAGCTCACTTTCTGTTGGGAATACAAGACGGGGAATGTGTTAGGGATTGAATTTTTATTTTTATTTATTTATTTTTTGTTTAAGAGAGTGAGAGAATAGGTGGTAGGTATTTTTTCTCTCTCTTTTGGGTTAGATAAGTTGGAGCTTGTAAGAAAGTAGTGTAATTAAAGGCGTTTTTCCTTCTTTTCCTTTTCTTTTATGTATGAGGTGAGTGTGTTTACGTAACTGTAGGAAAATAATGTAGCTAATTATTCTCTCCTTCTTCAGTTAGTTTATGTTTGGGATAAGAGAGAATATTAAAAAAAAACTACGAAAATTATGTTTGCTCTTTCCTTCTTTGTCTCATTTTCTGTTGGGGTGAGAGAAAACGTGGCAGGCTGAAAGAAACGAGGATGTACAGTACAGTAAAATCCCTCTTATCCGGCATCAACGGGACCACTGACATGCCGGATACTTGAATAGAAGTGAAATTATGTCCACAATCACCACCCTACACTCACGCATCTTACCATAACAAAGATCAGCTGATCTGATCAGCTGCTTAAGTGATTTTCTATTAGCTATACGAAAAAAAAAAAAAACACGTGGGAGACTGAAGGAAATGAGAGAGAACAACACAACGACCTGCAACGACCTTACTTACCAGGCTTTTTGGGTCGACCAGGTCCTCGTTTCTTGGGCGGCTCCACCACCACCTCCTCCTTTATCACCTGGCTCTGTTCACCACCACTGGCACCACTTCTACCAGCCTCCCTCTCCCTTACCCCCTCCTGCCTCTCTTCCCTCCTGTCCAGAGCTACGAGGGGAGGCGGCGCAGACTTGAGAGCAGCTGTGGGGGTACGATTATAAATGCTGTGACTCCCTTGATCTCTCGGGAACCTTGCGGACTCAGCCGGCGGTTCTATGACGAGCTCGTACCGCGCCTGGGCATCACAGATCACTGAGGGCTGTGGCGTGAGGTGGTGCAAGCTGTGTGGTGAGGCGGTTAGGAAGAAGGGCCGTTGAAGGACCGAGGGTGAGGTGGTGGTGGTGGTGGTGCTAGATAGAGAGGCAGGGTAGTGTGTGCTGGTGTTGCTTGTGGCTGTAGGAGAGGGAGAGAGTTTGTGAGTTTGCGGATTAAAAAAAATGCTTTGTTCTATAACTATGATTATTTTCAAAGGCCACAGAAATGATTAGCCAGGTTTTCAAGTGTGTTTCTCCTGTTAATACTGTAGAAATCTCATTAATTTGTCACTAGAATCATAAAAACACCCTTAAAAACCTGTGTCACTTCACCACTATTTTCAAGGCCCACAGAGATGATTAGTCAGGTTTTCAAGTGTGTTTCTCCTGTTAATACTGTAGAAATCTCGTTAATTTGTCACTAGAATCATAAAAAAACACCCTTAAAAACCTGTGTCACTTCACCACTATTTTCAAGGCCCACAGAGATGATTAGACAGGTTTTCAAGTGTGTTTCTCCTGTTAATACTGTAGAAATCTCATTAATTTGTCATTAGAATCATAAAAACACCCTTAAAAACCTGTCACTTCACCACAGAGATGATTAGACAGGTTTTCAAGTGTGTTTCTCCTGTTAATAGCGTAGAAATCTCGTTAATTTGTCACTAGAATCATAAAAAACACCCTTAAAAACCTGTGTCACTTCACCACTATTTTCAAGGCCCACAGAGATGGTTAGTCAGGTTTTCAAGTGTGTTTCTCCTGTTAATAGCGTAGAAATCTCGTTAATCTGTCCACTAGAATCATAAAAAACACCCTTAAAAACCTGTGTCACTTCACCACTATTTTCAAGGCCCACAGAGATGGTTAGCCAGGTTTTCAAGTGTGTTTCTCCTTTTAATAATGTGGAAATGTCATTAATATATCATCAGAACTGTAAAAACACTCTTAAAAACCCGCATCACTTCAAGTAGACCCCATACACACACACACACACACCACACACACGTACCTCTCTCCTGCAGTACCCTCCTCTGCACCTCATTGTAAAGATCCTCGCCATATTCCGCCGAGAAGCTGATGAAGAACTCCCTCGTCTGTCTCACCAGCTGCGGCCCGTCTATTCCGTTCATGACGCTGAAGTTGTAGTCGTTCTGCCTGTGAGTGTCTATCAGGAAGTTCACTACGTCGTCTGAGCTCCATCGTGACACCGGTTTGCTGAGGTATTCGTTGCTGCCTGAAGTGAGGAAGCAAGGGAGTGAGAGAGAGAGTGTGTGTGTGTGTGTGTGTGTGTGTGATGGGTGGTGCTTGGAATTGTAGGAGGGAGGGAGGGAGGGAGGGAGGGAGGGAGGGAGGGAGGGAGGGTGGGAGTGAGTTGAAATAATATAGTACTATCTCTCTCTCTCTCTCTCTCTCTCTCTCTCTCTCTCTCTCTCTCTCTCTCTCTCTCTCTCTCATTCCTACTTTAATTTTCTTTTATTGAAATTATACTGTTGTTTTTCTTTTCTTTATTTCATCTTTTTTTTATGGATATATTCTAGTTTCTTTCTTTTTCTTTTTTTAATTTTTTTTATTCATATAGGGTGCTTTGATTCTATTGGAGCCTGTCACACTATTAATGGAATGAAAGCAACCTTCACACACACAAAAAAAATAAATAAAAATAAATAAATAAATAAAAATAAATAAATAAATAAAAAAATAAAATAAATAATAAAATAAAATAAATAAATAAACAAATAAATAAAAAAAATAATAAGTAGATATAATAATAATAATAATAATAATAATAATAATAATAATAATAATAATAATAAATAAAAAAAATAAAATAGATAAAATAAAATAAATAAAAATAAATATATAAAAAATAAAGGCAGGTGGAGATGCGAGAAAAAAAAACGCACGCACACACACACACACACACACACACACACACACACACACACACACACACACACACATTACCTTGCTCTATGGTGTTCAGGTGGACTGTCTTATTGGACACGGTAGGCTCAATGCGTGGGAATGCATCCTGGAGAGAGAGAGAGAGAGAGAGAGAGAGAGAGAGAGAGAGAGAGAGAGAGAGAGAGAGAGAGAGAGAGAGAGAGAGAGAGAGAGATTATTAGTTTCTTGAATTAACAGAAAATTAAATTAAAAATGAATAAATAAAAAAAAATAAAGTTAAAATGATAAAAATAATAAATATACGATAATAATAAAACAAATAAAAACAAGACACAATAAAATAAATAAATAAATAAATAAATAACAACAACAACAACAACAACAACAACAACAACAACAACAACAACAACAACAACTTTACCTGGTAGGGCCTCTTCACCTGCTCCTCAGACAGCATGATGGGACCGTCCACTCCTAAAAATACGTGAAGAAAAGGTCACATCAGATCACGTGGGGTCACAACAATAACATCACAATACCCCCCAAAAAAATTCATGGCCATAATTAAACTCTCTCTCTCTCTCTCTCTCTCTCTCTCTCTCTCTCTCTCTCTCTCTACGCATGTGTTCCCGCCCCCCTGCCCGTCTACCTGTTTATCTATCAGTCTATCGTTCTACACGTGTACCCGTTGAAATGAAAGAAAATGACTAGTGCAGGTGGTGGTGGTGGTAGCGAGTGGCCGTGTATCAGTGAAGATAAGCGTGCATGTGTCCTCCACCAACACACACACACACACACACACACACACACACACACACACACACACACACACACACACACACACATGGAAAAAAAAAAAAGGTTATCCGTCCTGCTTTGATTGTGCGCGAGCACGCACGCACGCACGCACGCACGCACGCACGCACACACACACACACACACACTAACAAAATAAAAAAAAATAAAAATATTCGTAAAATACACACGAGAGAGAGAGAGAGAGAGAGAGAGAGAGAGAGAGAGAGAGAGAGAGAGAGAGAGAGAGAGAGAGAGAGAGAGAGAGAAATAGTCCATACATGTCAAGGTAATCCTGTTTCACCTTTCAATAGCACACACACACACACACACACACACACACACACACACACACACTATGGACAAAACGTAATAAAAAACTCACAAGATTCTGCAGAGACAAACGAGAAGCAAGATAACCTTGAGAACGAGAACGAGAGAGAGAGAGAGAGAGGAACCCACACACACACCCTCCTCTCAAACAGTGTAAGCTTGACAGAGAGGGCGAGCGAGACAGATGACCCACTAAAGTACCATACACTGCAATATCTTCAACTATCACCTCTTTCATCTCACCATACACACTTCCCAACCACATCATACGCAACATACAGTGAAATATACATGTGCTAAAGCTATGTATGCAAAAGAAATGTAAATAAGAAGGCGGCAAGTAATTTTAAATCGTATTTTCCTTGTTGAGTTGCAAGAGGTGGCGATGCTAAAGCTCTTGTTCTGGTTGTACTGACAAGTGTGTGTGTGTGTGTGTGTGTGTGTGTTATTCATGTATCTCTTTGAGCGTGGTTACTAATAACTGAATAATTATCAAGGAGTCTGAATTGAAAGTCAGAGCAGTAGTAATAGTAGTAGTAGTGAAAATGTATTATATTACACCACCACCATCACTACTACTATCACCTTGTCTCCGCCACTTATCTCTCAACAAACATCAAAGTCCACACACACACGTCTTCGTAAGGGTTTATTTATCTGCGCGTCTGCTTTTGAGTATTTTATCAGCGATGACAGCTCCTGTGACCCTAATGAAATCAGCATGAGAAGGTTAAAGAGTTACATGAAAGCGTACGAGAGCTGTAACTGGGAAGAAAGCACGAGTAAAATATTTCAACGGCGGACTGATGTAAACGCGGAAATATGGGAATGTCAGACTGCTACACTGAATCGCTTTGCTCTCTCACCACGGCTATTTTCAAAGGCCACAGAAATGATTAGCCAGGTTCTCAAGAGTTTTTGTACTGCTAATAATGTAAAAATATTGTTAATCTGTCACATAAATCACATAAACACTCTTAAAAACCAGCGTAACTTATTAAAAAAGACTATTCTGAAACGCTATCTCACCACGACAATTTTCAAAGACCACGAAGATGATCAGCCTAGTTCTCAAGAGTGTCTGTACTGTTAATGATGTAGAAATCTTGTCAGTCTGTCACTAGAACCGTAAAAAAAACACCCTTAAAAAACAGGGCATCTTCAACTAGAGACTTTTGAATCCGGTTGAGGTGCGGCGCGTTACAGAATACATCTTATTAGTTGAAGTGTCAATAGAAATACATCATATATATGGCATTAGTGCATATTACACGGAGGAAAATTTAGGTAGGCAGTAAATTGAACAAAAAATGATAGAGTACGTGTAAGAGAGAGAGAGAGAGAGAGAGAGAGAGAGAGAGAGAGAGAGAGAGAGAGAGAGAGAGAGAGAGAGAGAGAGAGAGAGAGAGAGAGAGAGAGAGAGAGAGAGAGAGAGAGAGAGAGAGAGAGTGAGTCCCATTAACACAGTGAATGCCCACCATTTAGCACTTCTCAGAATCCAATTTTTCCTGGTTCACTCGTCCTTGTGAATTGCATACCACCACCATCACCACCACCACCACCACCACCATCACGACCACTACGGCTTTTTCTGTTGTCGAGTGCGTTCCTGCTATCACCACCACCACCATTACTACTACTACTACTACTACTACTACTACTACTACTACTAACAACAACAACAACAACAACAACAACACCAGGAAAAATAAGAGAGAGGAGGGAGGGGAGGGATTACAGGAAAGGGGGGAAGGGGGTATTGACTAACACTGAAATGGGGGGGATGAGAATGTGAAAGAAAACGGATTAGGGGGAGAGGGAGAAAGAAGGGGGTGACTTAATGCTTGAAACAGAATTGGGAGGAGTGTAAGAGGGGAGTGAGGGGGGTGAGGGGGGTTATTTTAAGCTTGAAATGGGGGACGAGAGGTGAAAGATGGGGGTGAGGGGTGAAAGATGGGGGTGAGGGGTGAAAGAGGGGGTGAGGGGTGAGAGGGGGTGATGGAGTGACAGAGGGAGTGAGGGGTGAAAGAATGGGGTGATGGGGTGATAGAGGGAGGGGTGAAAGAATGGGGTGATGGGGTGACAGAGGCAGGGGTGAAAGAATGGGGTGATGGGGTGACAGAGGGGGTGAGGGGTGGCAGGGGGGTGAGGGGTAACAGAGGGGGCTCACCATTTGAAGCATACATGGGGTACACCAGGTACACCAACTGCACCTGCACCACGTCCTCCTCCCCCTGGGGCTGCGGGGGAGGGGGCTACTCTCCCCGTCCCCCTCCTCCCCAGTGTGCATGGGGGGCGAGGGGGCGGGGGGTTGGGGGCCGTTCGTCGTTTTTTCCTGTCTCCTTTCTTTTCCTCCGTGTCGTCAGGGGGGCGGCGCGCTTGCGGGCACGCGAGCGGAATATGGACGCCCTTAGAGCGGACAGGACGTCGCTGTGGTCTGGGGGGCGTTCCGGGGGCGTGGGCGCGGGCGTGTGGGTTTGATCGTGCTGCCGCGCCGACATAAAGGCATTGGGGATAGCTAGTCTTAGCCCCGGCCCTGCAACCTCCACCACCACAGGGGCGCTCGTGGGCGTGTCCGTGGGCGTGGGCGTGGGCGCGGCGGGCGTGAGGGCGGTGTACTGCGGGGAATCTTCACTTGTCAGCACCTCCACCTCAGCAGAAGCATCGGGCACACCCTCACCCTCCCCTAGGGGCACCTCCGTCAGGGGCACGCCACACAGAGAGGGCGGGGCTGCCACCTCAGGGTACGCCGTCATCTCCGCTAGCTGCACTGCGCCGTACTGCTCGGGAAACGTGCCCTGGGCGAGTGGGACCTGTGTGAATGTTGTCTCCGCCGCCTGGACTTGGGGAAACGTTGCTTGTGTGACCTCCATCCCAGTAAATGTGTGGTCTGCTGCTGCCATCTCAGTGAATGTCGTTGTCTCTGTCCCTGGTGCCTCTGTGAACGTTCCATTGACTACTGGTGCTTCTGTAAACGTTGCCTCTCTGAACGTTCCATTGACAACTGATGCTTCTGTAAACGTTGCCTCTGCAAACGTTTCATTTATTGCTCGTGCTTCTGTGAACGTCCCATGAGCTACTGGTACTTCCGTAAACGTTCCTTCTGTCACTGGTGCCTCTGTAAATGTTGCCTCTGTCATTGGTAACTCTGTGAACGTTGCCTCAGCCTCCGTCAACGTTGTATTGACAGCCTGCAGCTCAGCAAACGTTCCCTGGGCCGCCTGTACCTGCGTCAGCGGCGTCAGGTCCACAAACACCGCCTCGGCCTGGGCCTCCTGGGGGTGACCGAAGTACTGCACCGGTGTATGGGGCGCGGGAGGCGGGATGGGGGGCGTGTTGAGGGGCGGGGGGCGAGATGGAGGTGCAGGGGGCGCCTCAAACATCGCCAGGGCCTGCTGGGAGGTTATCACGAGGCTGTCATCGTCTAAAGGGAAGAAGGACACCTCTCCTATCCCTTCGTCAGGCGGGTCGCTCCTGAAGGGGGACGCGGCGGACGGTGGGCGGCACTGCATGGCTGCCGAGGGGTGCGTGGGGGAGTCCTGCGGGGGGAGTGCCGGGGAGGGGATCTGGTGGTGCAAACCCTCGCTACTGACGGAGGCGGTGAGGGCAGTAAGGTCATCCTGGTTCACGGCAGCCACAGCAGCGCTCAGGATCTGCTCCAGCTGCATGGTGACACAGCAGGGGAGGGGGTGCCTTCTGCAGGAGTTGTTTTTCAGCAGTCGACAGGCACTAGAGAGTCAAGGGCGTTCAGTTGGCAGCAGCAACGTCACTCAACAACAGGTCCCTTCTGTAGTAGTTCTCTTTCACCAGTTATTACTCAGCAGACAGGAGAGAGAGAGAGAGAGAGAGAGAGAGAGAGAGAGAGAGAGAGAGAGAGAGAGAGAGAGAGAGAGAGAGAGAGAGAGAGAGAGAGAGAGAGAGAGAGAGAGAGAGAGAGAGAGAGAGAGAGAAAAGGAAACTCCGTAGACCCTTCCTCCTTGGAGAACTACGCAACAACACTCAGCAGGGCCTCAGCAGGCAGCACGGGGGGTCAGCAGTCAGCAGGCCCCTTCTATAGGAGTGCTGGAGTCACGCAGTACACAGGAAAACCCAGAAGACTCAGGCGAAGACTCAGCAACAGCAGGAGTCAGCAGTGGTTAGTGGAGGCGTGAGGTCAGCACTGGATGGGTTCACGGCGTCAGCAGCGGGGTCAGCTCATCACACAGAGGCCAGAGGGACAGACGCGCGGTGGTACTTGAGTCAGCAGGGAAACACCGCTGAGGGCCGCAAGGGAACGGGAAAAACACCGGAAAAACAGGGAAAAAACGGAAAAAAAAAACGAGAAAAACAGTGGAGAGTTGTAAAATTTAACAGAACTTAACAAAATCGAACGAAGTGAAGAAAACAAATGGCAGATATGAGTCTAGCGAGCTAAGAGACTCATGTAGCGCGCGAACAAGTGAGGAAACACGGAAAACACTGGCGGGGCGGGGAAAAAACGAAAAAAAAAAACAGCGGAGAGGAATAAAACTAAACAATGAATAAATAAGAATGGAATAAACAAAATAAACTGAGAATTTGTGAGTT
>NC_087190.1:12251603-12256603 GCF_035594125.1 Scylla paramamosain
TAACATACCTCTTTTCCCTAAGCAAAACACCTCTCCTGTTCCTCGTATGCCTTTTCCTCCATTATGTTGGGGGAGGAGGGAGGGGGAAGGCGTTGGAGGAAAGAAGGAGGCAGAGAGAGAGAGGAAAAGGAGATGGAATAGGCTAGGGAATTTCTAGATTTTTTTTTCTTCTTCTTCTTCTTCTTCGTGGTGGTGATGGTGGCGGTGGTGGTGGTGGTGATGGTGGTAGTAATGTAAATACTGAAGGAGTGATTAAAAGATAAACAGGCAAAAAGAAACAAAAGAAAATAGGGAAAGAAAAGAAAAAAAGAATAAGTAAGTCTATTCATGTAAAAGGAAAAGATTTAACATAAACTTGATAAACAGGAAGAGGATGAGATAATAAAAGTAAAAAAAAAAAAAAAAACGATAATAATAATAATAATAATAATAATAATAATAATAATAATAATAATAATAATAATAATTCTATGAGATACGAAAGAAAGAATAAAGAAAAAGTGGAGAAAAGAAAGAAGAAAGTGAAAAGATAAAACAGAGAAGGAAAATTACATACAGAAAATATATTGATGCTTTTCCCTTCCACAAATATTTGAAAATTTTAACAATGAAAGTAGGAGGAAAATAAATAAATAAATAAATAAATAAGGAATTAAGAAAGAAAATGGAGAGAGAGAGAGAGAGAGAGAGAGAGAGAGAGAGAGAGAGAGAGAGAGAGAGAGAGAGAGAGAGAGAGAGAGAGAGAGAGAGAGAGAGAGAGATGCGTAAGATAATGAAAATGCGCAAAACGGAAGATGGGATACAGAGGAAAACGGAGGAAGAGGAGGAGGAGGAGGAGGAGGAGGAGGAGGAGGAGGAGGAGGAGGAGGAGGAGGAGGAGGAGGAGGAGGAGGAGGAGGAGGAGATAAGATAGGAGAATTTAAAACACTATAGTCATATTTATTTATCTATAGTCAGGGTCAATTGGAACACCACCACCACCACCACCACCACCACCACCACTACCACCACCACCACTACTACGACTACTACTACCAATAACAATAATAATAATAATGTTGCTACTACTACTACTACTATTACTACTACTACGAATAATAACAGTACTGTTGCTGCTACTACTATTACCAAGGAGAAAATAGTTGTTTGATCATGAGAGAGAGAGAGAGAGAGAGAGAGAGAGAGAGAGAGAGAGAGAGAGAGAGAGAGAGAGAGAGAGAGAGAGAGAGAGAGAGAGAGAGAGAATGATCTTGTCTATAAATCTGACATCCACACACACGTGACACACACACACACACACACACACACACACACACACACACACACACACACACACACACACACACACACCACCACCACCACCACCACCACCACCACCACAACACTAACAATAGCAACAAAAACAACAACAGCAACAACAACAACTGCAAATATTCACTCCCCGCACAAGGACAAGGAAGGAAAAAACGAAAAGAAATCAACAAATAAAAATAACAAACAAACACACACACACACACACACACATACATACAGACACGCCGCGTACGTTTTTAAGCTGCGCGATGTACGATTAGCGGCGCCATGACGTCACAACCTCAGCACCAATGACCGTGCGAGAAAGAAGGTCAGTATTGCCAACATTACCAGCACTTTCAATACAGTGAACCAGAGGAAAAAATAAATAAAAATAAATAAATAGTAAGAATATCAATGTTTATTATACAACTAAGCTAACATGAGAGAAAAAAAGAAGAAAATGTTTGTCATGTGTAGTATTATATAAATTTTGTAGCGATGTTAAGATAAATGAGGAAAATAGTAAAATGAGGAGGTTTATTGCACTGTTACCGCGAAGTCAAGATTATGAAAATATGGGAAAATGCTTAAGTTTAATTCATGTACCGGTAATTTAAGATAGAAGTTTGTGAGAGAGAGAGAGAGAGAAAAAAAAGAGTTGAAGTTTGATACTGTGCCGTGAAGTTAAGAGAGAAAATAATGAAAAATAACGAGAAATATGTTTAAGCTTACTACTGCATAGCCACGTTAAGATAAATAATGAAAAAAAAAAATATATAGAAATAAGTTTAAGTTTAATATTGTATCGCGAAGTTAACATAGAAGATAACGAAAAGAAATTATGTTTAAGTTTACTATTGTACAGTCAACATAAATAATGAAAGAAAAATAGAAATAAGTTTAAGTTTAATGTTGTACCGCGAAGTTAGGATAAAAGATAATGAAAGAAAAAGAAAAGAAATATGTTTGTTTAATATTGTACAGCAAAGTTGAGATAGACAATGACAATAAAAGAAAATAAATACGTCTCACCATTACAGAGAGAGAGAGAGAGAGAGAGAGAGAGAGAGAGAGAGAGAGAGAGAGAGAGAGAGAGAGAGAGAGAGAGAGAAAAAAAAGTTGATTCAATTTTTACGAGGCTAAAGAAAAAAAAAAAGACACAAATACAACAATAAAGGTCCATACATTTATAAATACAGAAAAAAAAAAGTCTAGCAATGAAAGGAATATAATTTCAAACTGCACCGCGAAATTATAACAAAACGAGAAATGAAAAAAAAAAAAAAAAATCAATACGTTTAAATTTAACACTGTACCGCTAACTTAGGACAAATAAAACAAAAAATAAACCAATAAACAAATAAATAAATAAACTAGAGGCGAGGAAATAAGCGAGACCCCATTAAAAAGAACCAACACAAATCAGCTAAAAATAGAACACGATTTCTGAACACGAGCGCCACTGATACACCCACCCATCTTGTCTAAATGTCCCAGGATGAGAAATTTTTAACATACCATACCGACAAATTGCAATACATGTTGTGATTAATGTATGAAGGGATGCATTAAAGAGGAAACAAGAAATAAGGAAGGAAGGAATGAAGGATGCAGAATACGTAACAAGGAAGAAGGAAGAATTAGAAAGAGATAAGACAAGAAAGAAAGGAATGAAAGATGTGAAAATGAGTAACAATGAAGAATAAAGGATAAGAAAGTGATAAAATAAGAAGATAAGTAAGATGAAGTAAGAAAAGGAGAAAGAAGACAGAATAAGGAAAGAGGAAGGTACGAGGATGAAATAAATAAGAAAAAAACGAAAAGAAGGAAGATAGAATAAAGAAGAAGAAAGATAAGAAGATAAAATAAGTAAAAAGAAAGAAGAAAAACAAAGAATAGGAAAAAAAGAATAAGGTAAGAAAGAAGAAAAGAAGAAAGACAGAATAAGGAAAAAAAACGAAGATAGAATAAGGGAAAGGAAAGATACGAAGATAAGATAAGTAAAAAGAAAGAAGATAAGAAAAAAAAGAAAGAATAAGGGAAAAAAGAAAGATACGAAGATAGAATAAACAAGAAGAAAGAAAATGAAGAACGTGGATGAAGTTGGGAATAAAAAAAGGAAAATTGTTTAAGACTGATTTTGTACATTACGTCAACATCATGAAAATAAAGGAGAGATACCCCTTAAGTTCATCGTGTTCTACTGATATGTGAAAATCATAAAAAAAAGAAGAAAAAAAGATTAAAATTGATTAGTATTGCAAATTTACCACTACGTTAAGAAAATGTACATAAAAAAAGGTTAAAATTGATTAATATTGCAAATTTATCACTACGTTAACAATATGTATATGAAAAATGTTTAAAATTGATTAATATAGCAAATTTACCACTACGTTAAGAAAATGTACATAAAAAAAGATTAAAATTGATTAGTATTGCAAATTTACCACTACGTTAAGAAAGTGTACATAAAAAAGGTTAAAATTGATTAGTATTGCAAATTTACCACTACGTTAAGAAAATGTACATAAAAAAAGTTAAAATTGATTAATATTGCAAATTTATCACTACGTTAACAATATGTATATGAAAAATGTTTAAAATTGATTAATATTGCAAATTTACCACTACGTTAAGAAAATGTACATAAAAAAGGTTAAAATTGATTAATATTGCAAATTTACCACTACGTTAACAATATGTATATGAAAAATGTTTAAAATTGATCAATATTGCAAATTTACCATTACGTTAAGAAAATGTACATAAAAAAAGGTTAAAAATTGATTAATATTGCAAATTTACCACTACGTTAAGAAAATAAATATGAAAAAAAAATAATATTGTTCCAGTAAGTTAAATAAATGGAAATATATGAAAAGATCTCAAATTCATTACATCAAAAGTTAACACCACGAAAAAAAAGAGGAAAAAATATTCAAGTTCAATAAAATACAACTAAATTTTGAAATATATTGCGATAAAGCTTCGACGAAAATATCTGTGTTTTTTTTTGTGTGTGTGTAAATATATGATAGTGTTATTTGTTAGTTATTTGTTTATTTATTTATTTGTTTACTTGTTTTCATAGTTTCATTTCACTTCTATTTAATTTATCTTACGTTTATCATCTTACTTCCTATTCATATTTTGTTACTGATTTATTTCTTTATTTACTTGTTTATGTTTTTTTTATCATTTCATTTCATTCCTTCATTTCACGTCTATTTAATTAACCTTTCCTTTATTTCCTTTATTCTTTCTAATCGTGTCTTTTTTTTTTAATATTTTTTATAGTAATTTCTAAAGTTTTATTATTTATTCATTTGGTTATTTTTTTCTCTTATTGATTTTTTTTTTAAATTTGTCTCTCTTCACATTATGGTTTTTTAAGTGCAAATTATTATGTTTCCTCTCTTTATCTAATTAGTTTTATCTATAAGCTATGTTTTATTTACTTTTTTTTTTTATCTTATTGTTTTTCCTGCAGTTTTTGAATGATACTGCTGATAATGGTGGTGGTGGTGGTGGTGGTGGTGTAGTAGTTAGTATCTCTCTCTCTCTCTCTCTCTCTCTCTCTCTCTCTCTCTCTCTCTCTGTGACACGCATCTTATTTTTGTCCTTCACTTGCATCAAAAATTATACAAAATCTTATATACACGAATATTAGCATGATTTTGACGCCAGAGAGAGAGAGAGAG
>NC_087190.1:12264103-12271603 GCF_035594125.1 Scylla paramamosain
AGAGAGAGAGAGAGAGAGAGAGAGAGAGAGAGAGAGAGGATGTTTGTAAGTTTCTATAGTAAAGTGTTTTCCTTGATTCATAAGTGTACTACTACTACTACTACTACTACTACTACTACTACTACTACTACTACACTAACAACTTTTTTTTTTTTAACTACTACTACTACTACTACTACTATTACTACTACTACTACTACTACTACTACTACAACTACTACTATTACTACTACTACTACTACTACTACTACTACTACTACTACTATAACCCACTCTCCCTCCTCCCCTTCCCCTCTACCCCCTTCCTCCCCTTCCCCTCCTCCTCTCCGAACAAAATCTTTTTTTATCCTACTTGAAGAAAAACAGGAAGAGAGAGAGAGAGAGAGAGAGAGAGAGAGAGAGAGAGAGAGAGAGAGAGAGAGAGAGAGAGAGAGAGAGAGAGAGAGAGAAGTGGGGGGGGAAACTTTAAAGACACAAACACCTGTAATTTTGATAAGTATAACACACACACACACACACACAAACACACACTCTCTCTCTCTCTCTCTCTCTCTCTCTCTCTCTCTCTCTCTCTCTCTCTCTCTCTCTCTCTCTCTCTATCTCCTTAACACCTAGCTACCAATACTAGATCCATTAAATGCAGCAGCAGCAGCAGCAGTATAAATATAGTATAGTAGTAGTAGTAGTAGTAGTAGTAGTACATTCATCGCTACGTAAGATAAGTTTGGCAAATCTATGTTAGGTTAGGTTATATGAAAGGTTAAATTAGGAAAGGTTAAGTTAGGATGAGATGGGTCACGCTAGGTTAGGTTAGGTTAGGTTAGAGTACGCTATGTTGGGTCAGGTGTTCGGGTCGGATTACGTTAGGTTGGTTTAAGTATGGTTAGGTCAGGTCAGGTCACGTTAGGGTAGGGTAAGTCAGGTTTTTGGTTAGGTTAGGTTAGATTGTTAGGTTCAATTAGGTTAGGTTAGGTTAGGTTCAATTAGGTTAGGTTCAGTTGAGCTAGGTTAGGTTAGGTTAGGTTCAGTTGGGCTAGGCTGGGTTAGGTTAGGTTAGGTTAGGTTAGGTTCAATTAGGTTAGGTTAGGTTAGGTTAGGTTCAGTTGGGCTAGGCTGGGTTAGGTTAGGTTAGGTTAGGTTAGGTTCAATTAGGTTAGGTTCAGTTGGGCTAGGCTGGGTTAGGTTAGGTTAGGTTAGGTTAGGTTCAATTAGGTTAGGTTCAGTTGGGCTAGGCTGGGTTACGAAACACTAGGGGACGAGAAAAGAAAATTTAATTGGATGGACAAGAGGAAAAAAAGGATGGAGGAATCTAGTAGTGGCAAAAAGTGGTGAAACTACAATATTTCCTAAAGGGTAGTAGTAGTAGTAGTAGTAGTAGTAGTAGTAGTAGTAGTAGTAGTGGTAGTAGTGGTAGTAGTAGTGGTGGTGATGGTGGTGGTGGTGGTAGCAGTGATAGTTGTAGTGGTAGTAGTTATAGTAGTAGTGGTGGTGGTGGTAATAGTAGCAGCAGCAGCAGCAGCAGCAGCAGTGGTGGTGGTGGTGGTGGTGGTGGTGGTAGTAGTAACGGTGGTGATAAAGATGGTGGTAGTAGTAGTAGTAGTAGTAGTAGTAGTAGTAGTAAGAGTAGCAGCAGCAGCAGCAGCAGTAGTGTAGCAGTAGCACTACTACTACTACTACTACTACTACTACTACTACTACTACTACTACTACTACCACCAACGACAACAACAACAACAAAACTATCAACACCAGTAATAATAATATCACCACCGACACACACACACACACACACACACACACACACACCTGGACACAAACAGACGGGATGTAAGGGGATTGGGGGTACAGGGACAACATGGGGGGGTAGGGGTGAGGAACATGGAGGGGGGTATGGGGGTCGTACGGTCTTTATACACGTGCTCACCACCACCACCACCACCACCAGTACCACCACCACCACTACTACTGGCCCGGTGTGGAGGTGGTGGTGATGTTGAATGGATCTTTACTTCGAATACTTCCTTCCTTCCTTCCTTCCTCCTCTTTCCGCCCTTTCCTTCCTGATCATTTTATTTTCTCATTTTCCTTCCTTCTCCCTGTCTCTCTGTCTGTCTGTCTGTCTGTTTGTTTTTCTTTCTCCTTTTCCTTCTCTTTTTTTTCTGTGTCTCTGCTGGTGTTTGAATCTCTCTCTCTCTCTCTCTCTCTCTCTCTCTCTCTCTCTCTCTCTCTCTTTCTCTCAGTGTGTGTGTGTGTGTGTGTGTGTGTGTGTGTGTGTGTGTGTGTGTGTGTCTCTCCTCTTCCTTACTACTTTCCTACGTCAGTATTAAGACTACTACTACTACTACTACTACTAATACTACTACTATCACATAAAGTGTCTTTCGTAACTGGCGGATGTGGGGAAACTTGTATATGGCACGCGCGCGCTGAGGTGAGAGAGAGAGAGAGAGAGAGAGAGAGAGAGAGAGAGAGAGAGAGAGAGAGAGAGAGAGAGAGAGAGAGAGAGAGAGAGAGAGAGAGCTAATCACGTCTAAAACACCCTGAAACACGTGAGGCACAAATAAACACCATGAAGGGACACTCAAAAACTTCCACAATACCTTAAAGAATCTCAGACGCCCCCAAAACACAGCCAAACACCTCACCGTTCCAAAAAATACGTAACCTAACCAAACCTAACCTAACCTAATCTAACCTAACCTAACCTAACCTCACCGTTCCAAAAAATACGTAACCTAACCAAACCTAACCTAACCTAATCTAACCTAACCTAATCTAACCTAACCCCCAAACACACCCAAAATATCCCAAACACCACAAAATGGAGCAAAACCTACCCATACCTATCTAAAGCACTTCAAACATATCATGAAACACCTTCAAACACAAGCGAACAGTGCAAAGTCATCTAAAACACATCCAGAACATCTCCAGGCACAAGCCAAACACGGCCACACACTCCAAACACACGTAAAACACACACAAACAACCCAAACACACCCAAACACTACCAAAACTCTGAGCTCTGAACTCCGTCTAGGGAAACAATGCATAGAAACCAGAAACAAGGGAAATAGGCTACTAGGATGCATTTTTAGGAGTGTTAAAAGTAGAAGGCCGGAAGTAATATTAAAGCTATACTTGGCGCTGGTCAGACCTCATCTAGACTACGCTGTGCAGTTCTGGTCCCCACATTACAGGAAAGATATAGGTCTATTAGAATCAGTACAGAGGAGAATGACTAAAAGGATACAGGGGATGAGGAGTATTCCTTACGAGGCGAGGTTGAAGCTGTTAAATTTACATTCTCTAGAGAGACGTAGATTAAGAGGGGACCTGATAGAAGTCTTTAAGTGGTATAAGGGTTATAACAAGGGAGATGTAAGCAAAATTCTTAGGATCAGCAACCAGGGTAGAGCAAGAAATAACGGGTTCAAGCTTAAAAAATTTAGGTTTAGAAAGGAGATAGGAAAAAAATTGGTTCCCAAATAGAGTGGTAGATGAGTGGAACGGACTCAGTAATCATGTAGTTAGTGCTAGGACACTAGAGAGCTTTAAGAGAAGATTAGACAAGTTTATGGATGGGGATAACAGATGGAAATAGGTAGGTGTGTTTCATACAGGGACTGCCACGTGTAAGCCTGGTCGCTTCTTGCAGCTTCACTTATTTCTTATGTTCTTATGTTCTATGTTCAAAACACATCTAAACACACCTAAAAAAAAAAAAAAAAAAAAAAAAAAAAAAAAAAAAAAAAAAAAACTGAAAAAAACTCAACACACACACACACACACACACACACACACACACACACACACACACACACACACACACTATAAAACTCTATCTTTTACTTCTAACTACCCCTCCCTTCCCACAGGAAACTACATGAATCAACCCCCCCAAATACCCTTTCCCCCCTTTTTCGCAGGATGTACGGGGCAGCCACAGTAATATAAAATCTAGTAAACAGGATAACCTATCTCTCTCTCTCTCTCTCTCTCTCTCTCTCTCTCTCTCTCTCTCTCTCTCTCTCTCTCTCTCTCTCTCTCTCTCTCTCTCTCTCTTCCAGGAAAGAATTAGCATGTTAAGTGTTCGTTCTCGTGAAAAAAATGAGAGAGGGAGGGAGGAAGGGGGGAGAGAGAGAGAGAGAGAGAGAGAGAGAGAGAGAGAGAGAGAGAGAGAGAGAGAGAGAGAGAGAGAGAGAGAGAGAGAGAGAGAGAGAGAGAGAGAGAGAGAGAGAGAGAGAGAGAGAGAGAGAGAGAGAGAATGGCAATAAAAATACTGAAAACATATAACAACCGCAGCAACATCACCACCACCACTAACAACAACAACAACAACAACAACAACAACAGTATAAAAACATTTCACGCAGGGAAGCCACAGAACGCCTGACTTCTGATCTTTCTAAAATTTTTGATTGGGGCAGAGCAAACTTGGTATTGTTCAATGCCTCAAAAACTCAATTCCTCCATCTATCAACTCGACACAACCTTCCAGACAACTATCCCCTCTTCTTCAATGACACTCATCTGTCCCCCTCTTCTACACTGAATATCCTCGGTCTGTCCTTTACTTATAATATAAACTGGAAACTTCACATCTCATCTCTAGCCAAAACAGCTTCTATGAAGTCAGGTGTTCTGAGACGTGTCCGCCAGCTTTTCTCACCCCCCAACTGCTAACTCTGTACAAGCGCCTTATCCGTCCATGTATTTTTTTTTTATGTAGGAAGGACACTGGCCAAGGGCAACAAAATCCAATAAAAAAAAGCCCACTGAAATGCCAGTCCCATAAAAGTGGTCAAAAATTGATGAACAAGTGTCTTGAAACCTCCCTCTTGAAGGAATTCAAGTCATAGGAAGGTGGAAATACAGAAGCAGGCAGGGAGTTCCAGAGTTTACCAGAGAAAGGGATGAATGATTGAGAATACTGGTTAACTCTTGCATTAGAGAGGTGGACAGAATAGGGGTGAGAGAAAGAAGAAAGTCTTGTGCAGCGAGGCTGCGGAAGGAGGCGAGGCATGCAGTTAGCAAGATCAGAAGAGCAGTTAGCATGAAAATAGCGGTAGAAGACAGCTAGAGATGCTACATTGCGGCGGTGAGAGAGAGGCTGAAGACAGTCAGTTAGAGGAGAGGAGTTGATGAGACGAAAAGCTTTTGATTCCACCCTGTCCAGAAGAGCAGTATGAGTGGAAGCCTCCCAGACATGTGAAGCATACTCCATACATGGACGGATAAGGCCCTTGTACAGAGTTAGCAGCTGGGGGGGGGGTGAGAAAAACTGGCGGAGACGTCTCAGAACGCCTAACTTCATAGAGGCTGTTTTAGCTAGAGATGAGATGTGAAGTTTCCAGTTCAGATTATAAGTAAAGGACAGACCAAGGATGTTCAGTGTAGAAGAGGGGGACAGTTGGGTGTTATTAAAGAAGAGGGGACAGTTGTCTGGAAGGTTGTGTCGAGTTGATAGATGGAGGAATTGAGTTTTTGAGGTATTGAACAATACCAAGTTTGCTCTGCCCCAATCAGAAATTTTAGAAAGATCAGAAGTCAAGCGTTCTGTGGCTTCCCTGCGTGAAATGTTTACCTCCTGAAGGGTTGGACGTCTATGAAAAGACGTGGAAAAGTGTAGGGTGGTATCATCAGCGTAGGAGTGGATAGGACAAGAAGTTTGGTTTAGAAGATCATTAATGAATAATAAGAAGAGAGTTGGTGACAGGACAGAACCCTGAGGAACACCACTGTTAATAGATTTAGGAGAAGAACAGTGACCGTCTACCACAGCAGCAATAGAACGGTCACAAAGGAAACTTGAGATGAAGTTACAGAGAGAAGGATAGAAGCCGTAGGAGGGCAGTTTGGAAATCAAAGCTTTGTGCCAGACTCTATCAAAAGCTTTTGATATGTCCAAGGCAACAGCAAAAGTTTCACTAAAATCTCTAAAGGAGGATGACCAAGACTCAGTAAGGAAAGCCAGAAGATCACCAGTAGAGCGGCCTTGACGGAATCCGTACTGGCGATCAGATAGAAGGTTGTGAAGCGATAGGTGTTTAAGAATCTTCCTGTTGAGGATAGATTCAAAAACTTTAGATAGGCAGGAAATTAAAGCAATAGGACGGTAGTTTGAGGGATTAGAACGGTCACCCTTTTTAGGAACAGGTTGAATGTAGGCTACCTAGCTAGGCTAGGTTGAATGGAGTATGCTTCAGAGTGGCAGATGAACGAAACGGACTCAGTAATCAAGTTGTTAGTGCTGAGTCATTAGGGAGCTTAAGGAGAAGATTAGACAGATTTATGGATGGGGATGATAGGTGGAAATAAGTAGGTATATTTCATACAAGGACTGCCACGTGTAGGCCTGGTGGCTTCTTGCAGCTTCCCTTATTTATTATCTTGTCATGTATGGTGGGGTTCCACTCATACCGCTCTTCTAGACAGGGTGGAATCCCAAACATCGCCGCAGTGTTGCATCTCTTGCTATCTTGTACTGCTATTTTCACGCTAACTGCTCTTTTAATCTTGCTAACTGCATGTTTACCCTCCTCCCGCGGGCTTGCTGCGCATCACTTTTTTCCTTCTTTCACTTATTTCCTTCGACAAAGAAAATGTTTCCAAGACCAGAGTAAAAAAAAAAAATAAATAAATAAATAAAAAAAATAATAATAATTATAAGGTCATTGATAATGAATATCATAATCAAAACTGTTTGTTAGCTCTACTTTTTAAGATTCACTTGAAATCCACTTTTTTTGGACTTACATTTAGACTTTTACCCAGCAAACTGTGGCCAAGTTAGTGACGAACACGGTGGAAGGTTTCACCGAGATATTTCAGCCAAGAAAAAGCAGCGCCAGGGAAAATGGAACACAACAATGCTGCAGAGTGTTGCTGCACACTGGCAAGAGGTGATTATTCAACCCACTGTAAGCGTCAAGCAAAAGAGCAACGAGTAGAAAGTGGTTAGAGTTTAAAGCATAATGACACACAGTATTCGTTACAATAAAATAAATAATCCATTATTAAATGTCTCTTATCTTTTAAGTCTATCGCCAATAAGCATTTTTCAAGGTGATATTTAGATTCAGGACATGAAAGTACACAAGAATCAACTAATTCATTTAGGAAGCACACAACTTTTCAAAAACTTGCTGACCTGTGATATTCTGTCCACCTCTCTGAAGGCCCATCCGCACACACACACACACACACACACCAGTGCCGTGTCAGTTCAGTGTCAGTGAAATCAGTGACGCTCCAGTGACGTCTGTTCACACACATCCATACTGCGTGAAGTCAGTGATTTCCAAGATGGCAAACTTTTCAGACGATGATGAGGAGGATGAGGCTGAGCATAAGCTGGAAAACAGAAAGTGGGCAGGCCTACACGAAGCATGGGAGAAAAGAGAATGTGAAGGAGAGTTTGGTGGTCTGTACAAGGAGTTCATTGATGGCGGAGCAAAATCTTTTCCAAATATGTTGTTTGAGAGTGGTGTGCATGTA
>NC_087190.1:12279103-12281603 GCF_035594125.1 Scylla paramamosain
AGAGAGAGAGAGAGAGAGAGAGAGAGAGAGAGAGAGAGAGAGAGAGAGAGAGAGAGAGAGAGAGACAGAGAGAGGTCACGTTCAGGAAAATGTCTATGTAATAAAAAAAAAAAGCTAAATTTAGTGGTGATTAAACTGTGTGTGTGTGTGTGTGTGTGTGTGTGTGTGTGTGTGTGTGTGTGTGTGTGTGTGTGTGTGTGTGTGTGTGTGTGTGTGTTAAATGGTTTACTTATGTATACGTTCATTTCTGGGAAGAGCTGCGGGTTCATATGGAGGAGGAGGAGGAGGAGGAGGAGGAGGAGGAGGAGGAGGAGGAGGAGGAGGAGGAGGAGGAGGAGGAGACATTATTATCGATTGGCAACGAAAAAAGATGTTAATATTTTTCTCCTCCTCCTCCTTCTTCTTTCTCCCCCTTCTCCTCCTCCTCCTCCTCCTCTTTCTTCTCCTCCTCCTTATCTTCAAGCTTCCACTCAATTGATATGTTTCCATCACCATCACTACTACTACTACTACTACTACTACTACTACTACTACTACTACTACTACTACTACTACTAGTGTTTCTGACGCTTTTTATCTTTCAGGTCAAGAACCTCTCTCTCTCTCTCTCTCTCTCTCTCTCTCTCTCTCTCTCTCTCTCTCGTAATAATAATAATAATAATCATCATAATAATAGTAATAATAATAATAATAGAAATAATAGAAATAATAATAATAATAATAATAATAATAATAATAATAATAATAATAATAATAATAATAATAAAATTATAAAAAGTAAAAAATTACGAAATTATGAAAGATTATTTTGAATTTTTCATATTTTCATTCCTTTTTCTTCATATTTATCGCTATATTTCCTTTTTTTTCATATTTATTCGTAGTTCCAATTTTTCATATTTTAGTAATTTTTTTTCTTTTATTGCACATTTATTCATACATTTTCATTTATTATTATTATTATTATTATTATTATTATTATTATTATTATTATCATTATCATTATTATCATTATGATTATTATTATTATCTATTATTATTATTATTATTATTATTATTATTATTACTATTTTGTTATTCATTTTGTAGAATTCTTTTTTTTATACATATTATCATTATATTTCAATGTTTTCCATACATATTGGTACATTTAATTTTTTGCATATTTAATCGTACAATCTCCAATTTTTCATATTCATTCATACATTTTCAGTTTTTTCTTTACATAACTGTCGTACAGTTACTTTTATATATATATATATATATATATATATATATATATATATATATATATATATATATATATATATATATATATATATATATATATATTCGCACATATTTATCTTTTTCTATTCATAACGATTGTGCGCCTCTTTATATATATATATATATATATATATATATATATATATATATATATATATATATATATATATATATATATATATATATATATATATATATATATATATATATATATATATATATATATATATATATATATATATATATATATAATATCACTACAGTAATTTTTCTTATATTGATTCATGCATTTGTTTTTTGTAATCATTTACTTTTTCCCTACGAAATTATCGTACACTTGGTTTTTATATCTTTTCTTCATATTTATCACATTTTATTTTTTCACATATTCATGCATTTGTCTTTTATTCATATTTTTGACACATTCATCGTTTTTCTATATAATTATGCTACGCCCCTTTTTTTGCTTATATCTCCCTTTTTTATATAATATCTATCACTACATTTTATTGCTTTTTCGTATTAATTCATGCATTTATTCTTTTGCTTCCATGTATTGATGCACATTTCACACATTCATCTTTTCCTTCGAAAAATATTGTACTTTCAGGTTCGTTTACTCTTATATTCTTTTTTACCTATTTATTCGTACATTTGTAAGTCTCAGCGCCACTTATCCTCGCCTTATCTGTCTCCTGCTTGTCTTCTTCCTCTAGTAATTTGCCGCTTCCCGGAAACTCAGTCTACTACCTCTTGTGCGTGTGATTGGCTTTTTTGAAAGACGAAAAAAAAAAAAAAAAAAAAAAAAAAAAAAAAAAAAAAAAATCGGAAAAAGTTGTAATATAATTTTCATTTTTTTTTTTGTGGGGAAACAACTCCCAGAAAAAAGAAGGAAGGCAAGAGGAAAAAAGTTGTAATGGATTTTAAACGACATCCAGAAAAAAAAGAAAAAAAATTGTAATAGATTTTTTTTTTTTGAACGACGCCCATGAAGAGGAAATTAGAAAGAGAAAAAAATAATGGAAAAGAAATTCTTGATATAATAGGATTTTTTTTTGAGAGAAACAAGAGAAAGAAAACTGAAAATTGTTGTAATAGCATTTTTTACGACGATCATAAAAGAAAAAAAAAAGAAAAAAACGAAAAAAGTAAGATTTTTTGAACGACGCCAAGAAAAAAAAAAGAAAAAAAGAAAGAGAGAAAAAAAATAATAGATTTTTTCATTTTGGAA
>NC_087190.1:12286603-12294103 GCF_035594125.1 Scylla paramamosain
GGCAGACAGACAGGAAGACGAACAGAAAGACAGGAAATAGAGAGAGGGAGGCAGACAGAGACAGGAAGACAAACAGGCAGGTATGAAAGCAGGGAGACAGGGAGGCAGAGACAGATAGGAAGTCAAACAGGTAGGGATGAAAGCAGGGAGACAGGGAGGCAGACAGAAAGCGACAGGAAGACAAACAAGTAGGGAGAATGAGAACAAGGGAGAGAGAGAAACAAAGACAGGAAGACAGGCAGAGAGGAAAACAGACAGGAATTAAGGGGGGTAAGAAGGCAGGGAGGGAAACAGAGACAGGAAAACAGAGAGGGACAGAGAAAGAAGCAAGCAGACAGGAAAGAGACACAGAGAGGGAGGCAGGCAGGGAAGTTGAGGGGGGAAGGAGAGGAAGGGAGGGGGAGAGAGGGGGATGGGAGAGGAAGGAGGGACTAGATAAACGAGTTATATATTGGCTAAGTGCCATCACGCAGGTGACAGAAGCACACACCTGTCTGGGATCACTAAAGGTAAATGAAGATGAGGTCTGTGGTGTCTCATCAATCGTTACCCGCATTCCTAAGCGTCGTGTGTCATATTTACTTTGTTTCTCCTCTTAACAGGCTCTGCTGGGGGACACTTTGGCTTTCAAGAGTGTTTTCATCATTCTAGAGGTAGTTTAGTAGGGTTCTGTGCTTGTAACGGATTCTAATGTAAGTTATTGGGGTTTTCAAGGCCGTTTTCATAAGAACATAAGAACGTAAGAAATAAGGGAAACTGCAAGAAGCGACCAGGCTTACACGTGGCAGTGCCTGAATGAAATATACCTACCCATTTCCACCTATATTTTTTTATCTCTTTTCATGAGTTTAACATGATGCTGTACTTTCAATGGGGTTCTAGTATAAATTATTAGGATTTTCAAGGGACATTTTGTTTGCTTTCGTGGTTTAACTGGTAGTTTAGGAGGGGTATGTACTTTTAAGGGTTCTAGTAGATGTTACTGGGGTTTTCAAGGGCGTTAACATGATTCTGATGGTGGCTTGATAGGGACTGCATTATTAACAGACTTTTGAGGATGTTATTGTGATTTTCAACAGTTTTCATGATTCTAGTAGTAATTTGTACACTTTGAACGGATTCTTGAGGAAATTAATGGAAGTTTTCAATACTTTCCATCATTCTATGAGCAGTTTAACAAGGATTCTGCACCAGTAATAATGTAAAAAAATAAATGAAATAAAAAAGAAAAAGAAAATTAAAAAAATAAAAAGAACCAGCACACTAACAACAAAAAACACACACACACACATCTCTCTCTCTCTCTCTCTCTCTCTTTACCTAATACGGTACCTGCACATCTCTTCCTTAACCGCAGCGTCTAATCGCCCTAGCAACAAAAGAACCCATTACTTCCTGAAACCCACTGTAGTCTGGTATAAAAACTAAAAACACAACACCGGCTCTTCCAAAACTGCCGCCAAAAGGAAGAAAAGACCCATTACAGTTTGAAATCCACAGCAATCTGGTGTAAAACTGACAACAAAACACCGGCTTTTCAAAAATTTCCGCCACTTCTTCACGAAATTCGGCGCGCATGGACACACTTCAGATGACAACAAAACAGACCCCTTAGACTTTAAAACTTTCCAAAAACGCCTTAAATCACAATAATTGGATCTTTTACACCCTCACACACACACTGGGAATGTTATATAAGACCGAGTGCTTATTTACACCGAAGTCAGAAAGAGGGTTTGAGCAAAAGGGAGAGAGAGGGAGAGAGAGAGAGGTGAGGAGCTCGGGTAGTGATGGTGCATATAGTTTAGTTTTATATCTAAGAGGGTAAGATACACAGCTTCATATATCTGTCTGTCTGCCTGCCCTCACCTGCCTCACACCTGCACCTGCCTGCGTGACCTGTGATTAGTGTATTGCCAGGTAAGTGTCAGTGAAGGTCAGGTCAAGGAGGGTCAACCATTACGATAATTTATTTTTATTTTTATTTTTTATTTTTTAGTGTGTGTGTGTGTGTGTGTGTGTGTGTGTGTGTGTGTGTGTGTGTGTTTTAGTGGATATATGACTGTGTTGTGTATGCGAAAACTGGTTTGTTATATAATTGATGAATGAGAGAGAGAGAGAGAGAGAGAGAGAGAGAGAGAGAGAGAGAGAGAGAGAGAGAGAGAGAGAGAGAGAGAGAGAGAGAGAGAGAGTCATCATCATACCTGTAGTAGTAGTAGTAATAGTTTCAATTTGTTGTATCCCTTAAGGCACTTCATTACCGCAATCTGATCTTAACCTATCCCTTGTCCTGCCCTGATTACTACTCCTTGTTATATCCCTTAGGACACTCCAGTGCCTCCAGCAGATCCCCTCTAAATCTACTCTTTGTCCTACCTTATTGCTAACCCTTGTTATATCCCTTAGGACACTCCACTGCCTCCATCAGATCACCTAACTTACCTATCCTATTACTAACTATACATCTCTTTTCCATCAAACCATCTTTTCTTCCATGTCATTTGTTTACTAGTAGACTGTATAATTACTAATTCTTCTCATTTCTACCTTCTCTATCTCTGTTTGAGCATCATGTCTCCATCTGATTAAGATTGCATGTATAACTCTCTCTCTCTCTCTCTCTCTCTCTGTGTGTGTGTGTGTGTGTGTGTGTGTGTGTGTGTGTGTGTGTGTGTGTGTGTGTGTGTGTGTGTGTGTGTGTGTGTGTGTCCAGTAAATTCCAGTTTGAGTATCCCATTTGCATTCATTTAAGATTCTATATACATTCTCTCTCTCTCTCTCTCTCTCTCTCTCTCTCTCTCTCTCTCTCTCTCTCTCTCTCTCTCTCTCTCTCTCTCTCTCTCTCTCTCTCTCTCCCTTCCGCCCATCCAGTAAGTTGCAGTATCACACCCCACTCTTACTTTCCTCACAAGCTCCTCAGTGTCTGATATGACCAGACTACTTCCTTGTGTTTCTTTGCCTGTATTCACCACTCCACACTTACAAAGCCACTCATAACCTCTCACACACACACACACACTCGCTCACCCTCTTCTGTTTTGTCATTCTTACTTTCCTCCCAAACACTGCATTTTAATAAGACTAGACTACCTCATTGTGTTCTTTGATATTCCTTCCATCACTCAACACACAGAGGCTCATAACAGCTTGTCATACACACTCTCATTCCTCTCATGCTCTTGCCTTGCCACTTCACATACCCCTGTCAGATAAATCACTCCACCAGGTAATCTATCTATGTATTTAACTCTATACCAAGCTGGCAATCTCACATAGAGCCCCAGACAAGGCACATATGTCATTCACACTCTTAGTCCCACTGGCCCCTGGTGGTAATAGTAGTAATTATACACTATCTATCTCTATACCAGGCCAGCAATCTCGCACAGGGCTCAAAGCACAACACACACACACACACACACACACACACACACACACACACACACACACACACACACACACACACACACACACACACACACACACACACACACACACACACACAGTCTTAGCCCTGTTGGTCCCTGGTGGAAAGTGGGACAGTCTTAGCTAGTTTCAGAAGATAACAGATACAATACTTTCAGGCTATGAGGTGGACAGCAGAAGGCAGCAATAGAACAGCAGCAGCAGAACGCAGCAACAGAGGACATGATGGGGTCAAGAAGAAGTGTACTCATGCGATTCACATTTGTCAGGCAGTGAGTGAGTGAGGAAGAGTATGTGAGTGAGTCAGTGAGTTAGTCATTGAGAATAAGCACATGAGTATGAGCGAATGAAAATGGACTATTTTTTTTTTTTTTTTAATGTGTGTGTGTGTGTGTGTGTGTGTGTGTGTGTGTGTGTGTGTGTGTGTGTGTGTGTGTGTGTGTGTGTGTGTGTGTGTGTTCATCTGTTTATCTATTTGTATTTATTGAGTCAAACGAAATATCCTGTCTTTTTAATGTGTGTGTGTGTGTGTGTGTGTGTGTGTGTGTGTGTGGTGTGTGTGTGTGTGTGTGTGTGTGTGTGTGTATGTGAAAGAGAGAGAGAGAGAGAGAGAGAGAGAGAGAGAGGAGAGAGAGAGAGAGAGGAGAGAGAGAGAGAGAGAGAGAGAGAGAGAGAGGAGAGAGAGAGAGAGGAGAGAGAGAGAGAGAGAGAGAGAGAGAGAATCCTGGTGAGGTCACTCAGATTTTTCCTTCTTCATTACATTAACATTTGCAGCTTTCATCTTGGCCTTATTAAACAAACTAGTGGAAAATGTCAAGAAGCATTGGTGTGTGTGTGTGTGTGTGTGTGTGTGTGTGTGTGTGTGTGTGTGTGTGTGTGTGTGTGTGTGTGTGTGATAATACTAACTGTGCTATAATCCCTAATTGTTTGCTAACACTCTGATCTGTAACTTTAATATTCCTGTCACTCCCTAATACTACATAGATACAAGCACACACATACCTAATATTAACTACACTTGAATCCCTAATGGTTCAATTTCCTGTCCTTCTCAATTCTCTAACTTTACCTATGTTATACCTAACCTAACCAGAATATGGTCCCTTTTAATAAGTTATATAAGATTTTATGAGTGTTTCTGTGATTCTAGTGACAGATTAACAACATTACTACATTGTTAACAGGAGAAACACTCTTGAGAAACTGGCTAATCATCTCTGCGGGCTTTGAAAATAGTCATGGCAAGAGCAGTTTTTTCTGAATAATGTCCAAACTAATGCTTTAATCCTGAGTGGTTGGCTAATGTTCCGTGCCTTCCCTTGGCAGTGGGGAAACTCAAGCAAACAAGGACCGGTGCATTCAGGGCCACACGGACATCCCTCTCTGTCAGTCTGGCGAAGAACAGGCCTCCAGGGTGAGTGAATGAGTGACTGTGTGTGTGTGTGTGTGTGTGTGTGTGTGTGTGTGTGTGTGTGTGTGTGTGTGTGTGTGTGTGTTGTTTATTTATTTTTTGAAAGATGAATATTTATTGTCTTGTTTTTGTTTAATTTTTAAGTTTGATTTGAATTTGATTTCCCTACACACACACACACACACACACACACACACACACACACACACACACACACACACACACACACACACACACACACACACACACAAAAGTAAGCAGAACAAATCAAATAAACAAGCAAAAAATCAACATAACTACACATTTTTAAAAATACCACAAAAAATAAGAAAATAAAGAAAGAGATAAACAAAAATACTCCTCCAAATAAAAAAAAAACTTATCTGCATCTATATAATCATGTCAAAACAAATAAAATCAAACAAGCAAACACACGTACCTTAATGTAATGATGTGTATTTGTTCAATCTTCTCCCATCATCTTCGCTATCACTTGTTGCCTCTCCCATCTTCATTTGTCATTGGTTTCTTTGATAATCTGGCAAAAAGTATGTTTTCCATCTTCTTTTATCATCGTTTTTCCTTGAGCATTTTTTTTTTGTCTTATTATTGATTTCACTAATTTCCTTTACAAAATATTTTATTCTATTTTTTTTCTTTGGTAATTTGTTGAGGAGCATGTGTCCCATCTTGTTTTACTACCTTTTTCTTCAGTAATTTCTCCATCTTCTTTTCACTACTGTTTTCTTCAATAGTTTCTTTTACAAAATATTTTTTTTCTCTTTTTAAAAGTTTCTTTGATTTGTTGCGAAGAATGTTTCCCATCTTCCTTTATTATTATAATTTGCCTCAGTAATTTGTTTTGGAGTATGTTGCACATCTTCTTTTGTCATCACTCTCTTCAATAATATTTTTCAGGGCACATTTTCCATTCTTAATCATTCTTTTTCTCAACATTTTTTTTTTCTTTATTATATTTTTCCTCAGTAATTTCTTTCCATCTTCTTTTATCACCGTTTTCTTCATTAACTTCTTTTGAAGTGCATTTTTCATTTTTTTTAATCATATTCTTCTCAGTAATCTCTTTTGAACACACTTTCTGGATTTATTATACTTTAAGTTTCTTCCCATTCCAAAAATTTTAACCAATGTGTCTTTGTGTCTTCTCAGCCTCACAAAATGGCTTCGGCAAAAAGACACCAAAATTTTTAATGACAAATACACACACACCTTATTTTCTTTTGTGTCTCCCTCCCAAACAAGTAAACAAAACATTCATATACAGTATACACCTTATTTCATTTGCATTTTATCTCCACAATGCAAAATAAACAAATAAACTTACAAACACAAACACACACCTTAGTTCATTTGTGTTTTATCCTCCCGATGCAAACAAACCTCCTTTCAAACACAAACACTCATCTTATTTAATTTGTGTTTTATTCGCTCAATGCAAACAAACCTACTTTCAAACACAAGCACAAAACTTAATTCCTGTGTGTTTTATCCTCCCAATACAAACAAACAAACTCACAAACACAGGCACACATCTTATGCACTTTATCTGCATTTCATCTCCCTCCCATTGCAAACAAACAAACTTACAAACACAGTCACATCTTACACACTTTTTCTGCATTTCATCTCCCTCCCAATGCAAACAAACTTACAAACACAAACACACACCTTAATTCTTGTGTGTTTTATTCCCCCATTGCCAACAAGCAAACTTACAAACATAGCTATATATCTTACTTGTGTTCCGTTTCCCTCCCGAGGCAAATAAACAAAACTTTTAACAACAAACACACACACATTCTTATTCCCTGAGTGTTTTTTATCTCCCAAACAAATAAACTTTTCAAATACAAACACACACTTTACTTCATGTGTGTTTCATCCCCCTCCTGTATGATTAAAACACCCAAAACTGTCAAACACACACACACACACACACACACACACACACACACACACACACACACACACAAAGAAAAAAAATAAATAAATCCACATTACTAAAAACAATTCCCACAAAAACAAACAAACAAACAAACAAGCACCCCACCAACCCCCAAAAAATAATAAATAAAAACAACATAAACAAATAAACAAAAACAAGCAATTCAAACGCACACTTTATTCCGTATAGTACACATTTCAACACTTTGCTCAACTTCTCAAAACAAACCAAGCAAAAATAACATCAAAACATAAAAAAAAAAAGCTTAAACAAACAAAAAAAACACATACCTTAACTAACATGTGCATTATCTTCAGTTCATGTGCGTTTTCTCCCCCATATGTGTGCGTGCAGGCCGGGGAGAGACTGAAGGATGTGCGTTTCAGCCGTGTGTACGCCAGTGACCTCTGTCGTGCCTCTACCACGTGTCGCCTCATCCTGGAGAAGAACATATGCCATCCGCCACCTCTTATCATTGACACGCGCCTCAGGGAACGGGTGAGTGGGGGAGGGCCTGTCGGGGAGAGGGAGAGGGCTGTGGTGAGAGGGAATGGGTTGCAGTAAGAGGGAATGCTAGTGAGGGGAGGTGTAGTGAGTGGGAATGCTAGGTGAAGGGGCTTGTTAAGAGGGAGTGAGTGGGTGAGAGCTGCTGGTTGAGGGAATGGGTGAGAGGTGCTGGGAGGGGAAGGGAGTGAGT
>NC_087190.1:12299103-12304103 GCF_035594125.1 Scylla paramamosain
TTTTAGTTCCAGTACAGCCATTTAAGTAACCAGTTTTAGTTCCAGTACAGCCATTTAAGTAACCAGTTTTAGTTCCAGTACAGTCATTTAAGTAACCAGTTTTAGTTGCAGTACAGCCATTTAAGTAACCAGTTTTAGTTGCAATACAGTCATTTAAGTAACCAGTTTTAGTTCCAGTACAGCCATTTAAGTAACCAGTTTTAGTTCCAGTACAGCCATTTAAGTAACCAGTTTTAGTTCCAGTACAGCCATTTAAGTAACCAGTTTTAGTTGCAGTACAGCCATTTAAGTAACCAGTTCACTCATACAATGCCATTTAAATAATCTCAGTACAACCATTTAAGTAGCCAATTTTAATTACTACCATTTAAGTAACCTTAGTCTCACTACACTCAAGTCTGTTGGTGTAGTATGCATTGTTACAGTATTACAATTGTTTTCCCACTACAGTTCCTATGTATGTAACTATACTAAGCCTCAATTTACTATCTATGTAGCTCTTCCTTATCTATACATCCACCTGTAATTATGTCAAGTTTGCCGCAGTAACTCAGGCAGGGTGAGGGCAAGAAAGCACTGGAGCATTGGAGCAAAGCCACTGACATGCTCTCATTCACTCAGTCACTCATTAAAAGATCTATGTATTCCCTCCCACCTTATTTCAAGAACATCAGGACGTAAGAACACCGCCTGGACTGATGCTTTCACCCACTACCTGGTCAATGTGCTCACTCCCATCTTGTCTTGAAATGTGAGGCTAATTTACGTCACTCGTACCAAAACCAGCATGGGATTAAAAGATGCTAGGTTGTGTTTGTGGATAACCTGGGGCATTGTAATTATGTAAGGGTTTTGATTGGGTGTTGTTTGCCTCATAATTCAGAAAAGATTTGGATACAGATGTGAGTGAGTGAGTGAGAGATGGAAATGTGTAGGCCAGTGAGTGAGGGAGTGAATGAGAGAGAAATAGAAGTGTGTAGATCAGAGAGGGAGTGAATGAGAGAGAAATAAAAGTGTGTAGATCAGAATAAGAGAGAAATGGAGATGGAAATGTGTAGATCAGTGAGTGAATAAGTGAATGAGGATGGAAATACGAGCGAGCGAGTGAGGGAAGATAACAAACATTAACCAGTGAATGAATGAGTGAATGAATGAGTGAAAGCATCAGTCAGCAGCAGTATTACCTTGTTACCATTTCCTTGCATCCTCACCTGCCTTGGGTACTGACTCACACAGACACACACACACACACACACACACACACACACACATGACTACACTGAACGCCTCTCTCTAAAGAACAAGTCAAATTTCTCCTACATTAATAAAAAGTTCACCAGTAGTCTACCTGCGTTTGCCCAGCTCAAGGTAAGTTATCCTAGTTTATTTTGAGTGTATTCTTGGTCACAGTTTACCTCAGTCTTCTTAAGTGCAACACAAATGACGTTTTCCTCCTGTGGTGAAGTTACAAAGATTGATGGCCACAAACTTCTCTGCTGTGTCAAAATAGATGGTTATGACTCCCAATGTTGAATTGACACACACACACCACACACACACACACACATCTTCTCAGGAATGTTTTAACTTGCTATGTTTGAAGTGAGGGAGAGAAAACACACACACACACGCACACACACCAACCATACTTAAGTAGTGAAGTAGAGTAATTTCTCCATGATTTCTGTGCTGTGATATGTAAAAGAGCTGCCATACATTACCCATACGCACCCAACACTCGGATAGAAGTGTACTTATGTAGGGAAGTGTTGGTGAGTGTTGTAGTAGTAGTGGTGGTAGTGGTGGTGGTGATGTGTCTGTAGTAGCTGTGGTAGTGGTAGTGATGGTGAAAAATGTAGGGGTTATTGTAGTGTAGTAGGAAAGAAAATGAAGAGGAAAATAAAGGATGTGAAATAGTTTTTTCTTTTTTTATTCCTGTTTAAATATTTGCTGTGATATATTGTTTTATTTATTTTATCTTATTTATTTTATATTCTTTTCTTTTTTTATATTCATATTTCACTTTATTTACCAAGATATATTGTTTTATTTACTTAATTTACTATTTTCTTGTTTGTCAAGATATATTGATTTACTTATTCTATTGATTAATTTTGTGTTTTGCTTCTTATGTTCATATTTAACCTTATTTACCAGGATGTGTTATTTTATTGACTTAATTTACTTCTCTTTTTGTTTGTTTTTGCCAAGATATATTATTTTTATTTGTTTATTCTATCTTATGTATTTATTTCCTATTTTTCTTTTTATATTCATATTTAACCCTAATTACCAAGATACTTTATTTTATTTACTTAACTTACTTCCCTTTTTGTTTGTATTTACCTAGTTATATTATTTTTACTTGTTTATCCTGCTTTATTTATTTACTTTCTATTTTTCCTTTTTATATTCATATTTAACCCTATTTACCAAGATACTTTATTTACTAACTTCACTTATTTTTTCTTTGTTCACTGAAATATATTGTTTTCATTCTTATTGATTTTCTGCTTGCTTTTTTTTATATTTGTATTTTTTTTTTATTCTTTATATTTGTATGGTAAACTCTGGAACTCCCTGCCTGCCTCTGTGTCTCCACCTTCCTATGACCTGAACTCCTTCAAGAGGGAGGTTTCGAGACACTTATCCTTCAATTTTTGACTACCGCTTCGGACAGTATTTGGGGACCGGCATCTCAGTGGGCTTTTTTTTTATATTGGACTTTTCTTGCCCTTGGCCGGTGTCCCTCTAAAAAAAAATAAAATAAATAAATAAATAAAAAAAGTAAAAAAAGCCAAGATTTATCATTTCATCCACTCATTTTTTTGTTGTTCCAGCTATTAGCAACTTACGAATGAATAGAAAAACCTCCTTACTGCATAACTTAACCTGAGACAGCTATTCATTTACTTATTGTCAACTGCCACCATCTTGCTAACACGACCTTCACCATCAACACCCTAAACCTAATTACAAGTTACCGTTACAAGCAACATAGTAGTGACCTTTCACCAACACCTTACTAAACACCCCAAACCTTGCTAACTACAATTACAATTACAACTTTACTAATACTTCTACTTACACACACACACACACACACACCTTACTATCAATAATCCTTCATATAACACTTACTACTAACAAACACATACACACACACACAAGGATAAAGAAAATGGTCTACAGAGGAAAGATTATCATATATTCAATCAAGTGGAATGTTTTCTTGGAATGTCTCAGTTTCTGTTGTACAAAAGTCATCGTACCTTTGCTGGAAATTCTTTAACTTTCACTCTTTTCTTATCTTAATATGGAAACAGAGCTGGGGGTGTTCTTATCTAATTAACTCTGAATGATTCCACAAAGAAATTAAATGGAGTTGGGATGTCATTGCTATTGTACAAAAAATCGTTGTACGTTCGATGAAAACTCTCTAACTTGTGCTCTTGGTTACTCTTTCTAGTCTTTTCATTATAATTCCACAAAAAAAACAGTAAGTGGTGTTGGAATGTCCTGCTTTAGTGTACAAGAATCATCGTACAGTCCATAAAAACTCTTTAACTTCTCTTCTCCGTTACCTTAATATATAAATGGAGTTAAATTATTCTTCTAGTCTGATCCAACTCTTCAAAAAACCCACAGGCAAAAATGGAGTTGGAGTGTTATTATTATCATACAAATCATCGTACAGTTGCCGAAAAACTCCTTAACTTCTACTTTCTGTTATCTTAATGTATAAATAGGGTTGGATTCTCTTTCTAATCTAACTACTGGTAACTCTTTATAACTCTTTATAAATAATGAAAACAGAGGGAGTTGGAATGTTCTTGGTGTACAAAAATCATCGTACTCCACATCAACACTCTTTAACTTCTTGCTATCTTGAAATATAATTAGATTGTTCTTCTAATCTAACTAGCTCTTTATAAATAATTCCACAATGACAATGGAGTTTGTAAGTTTTTAGTGTACAAAAATTATCGTACGTTACACCAAAACTCTTTAACTTTAGCGTACCAGAGCCATCGTACATTATAACAAAACTCTTTAACTTTAGTGTACAAGAACCATCATACATCACACCAAAACTCTTTAACTTTAGTGTACAAGAACCATTGTACATTAAACCAAAACTCTTTAACTTAAGTACAAGAACCATCATACATTACACCAAAACTCTTTAACTTTAGTGTACAAGAACCATCGTACATTAAACCAAAACTCTTTAACCTTCTCTACACTAAATAAAGCTTAGAATCAACCTCTTTCTTTCATCACACCAGCTGCCAGACACTTACATCTTAGCCTGCTCTTGACAAAATGACTTCAGCATCACTAGCAGCCCAGCTCTTCGTGAATCAATAACCTTACTGAGCCAACCTTACCCAGATTACTGTTGTGTAAGGCAGCATAGAGGCACTTACTGATACACACATACATACATATATAGATACATACACACATATACTTGGAAGGTAAAGATAATGAAATGAACTGAAGGAGATAGAAAGGAATGGTGCAAAGATAGTAATGGGAGAACTAGAGGAAAAAGAAGGGAAGGAAAGAAAATGGAAGAAGAATATTGATGAGATGAATGAAGAGGGAAAAAATAATAAGAATAGAAGAGAGAAGAGAAAATGTAAGAAAATAGAACATTAAAGAAAGATGGAAAGTAATTAAATTGAGAAAAAAAGAAGAGACAAAATACTAAAAGGAACATTACCTTTTAAAGGAAACATTACCACACCAACAACAACAACGCCAACAAAATCCCAACAACTTTCAACACCGCTACACAACACAACACAGGCGACCTACCCTGACACGCCCTCCAAGAAGTGACCTGTGACCTCAGATGATCTCTTGCTGTGACCTTGCATGAGCCAATTCACCTCATAAGTGACCCAGTTTTCTTGACCTTCCTGGCATGTGACCCTAAGACCCTCTACTGTGGCTCATTAAGAAGAAAAAGTGTTGTGTTACATAAGGCACTG
>NC_087190.1:12309103-12316603 GCF_035594125.1 Scylla paramamosain
CTGAGGGATTATGGGTGGGGGGATGCCGGGGGGGGGGGGGCAAAAGGGTTAGTACTCAAAGGGTTAATGTGGTAGAAGTGCACTCGATCTCCGTTTTCTTTGCAGTTAGGTTAGGAAGTCCATTTTTTTTAAGACATATTTACTCGACTCAGCCCCAAAAATAAATAAAAGATATGAAAAGAAAAGAAAAGAAAAGAAGATAAGAAAGGATGAGAAAAGAAGAAAATTCAGTCATATTTACTACACCAGCAACCCCATACAAAAAGAAAGAAAAACAGAAGAAGAAGAAGAAGAAGAAGAAGAAGAAGAAGAAGAAGAAGAAGAAGAAGAAGAAGAAGAAGAAGAAGAAGAAGAAGAAGAAGAAGAAGAAGAAGAAGAAGAAGAACAACAACAACAACAACAACAACAACAACAACAACAACAACAACAACGACGAGAAAATAATAAAAATCTTCCGGTAGACTCTTCTCGAACGCTAAATTTCACTTATAATTGCATTCCCCCCTGCAAACACTCACCCGACCCCCACAACCAGGCCCCAAAGTTATTCAGGACTGGGGAGGAGCAGGAAAAGAACATTTACACACAAAAGGGCATCCTATTATTAGATATACAGGAATGAAGGTTGGAGGCATAAGTTGAAGGAGACATAAACTGGCGTACATAGACATAAATAAATAAATAAATACGTAAATAGAGATGATGAGGGTAATATTACATCTAAAATAAATAAATAAATAGATAAGTCAATGAATGAATAAATAAATAAATAAATAAATAAATAAATAAATAAATAAAACTGGAATATTTGTAGCAGAAAAGTGGTAGAAAAAAATTAATTAGTTCACACAAAAAAAATAAAATAAAAATAAATAAATAAAAACGTCAATTCACTGCATGTATTACCAAAATAAAACACACAACTTGGGGGACCAGTACGTCAGTGGGCCCCCTTTCCTTTTCTTCTTTTTTTTTTTTTTTTACTATAATTTCTTCACCCTTGACCGGTACCCCTCCTACATAAAAAAAAAAAATAAATAAATAAATAAAATAAAATAATAATAATAATAAATAAACAAAATAAATAATAAAAAAAAGGTTGGTTGGGTAAAACTGAAAATTATGCGAATACTGATAAGATTTAGCAGTTCATTACAAGCGTGACGTGAGAGAGCCACAGTGTCCCTACCTGGTGTGGGCTACAATTGACGGATTAACGTACATATTGGTTGTAACGAGATTTCTCCTTCAGTTCATTTTCATATCCATAACAAACCAAATCCCTTTCTAACTAAACCATAATAAGAAATACAAGGTAAATATGCAGTAATTCCACCTTTCTTGGCTTATAACTATTTAAAAAACACATAAATATGGCTTATAACAAAATATATTTCGCCTTTACTTAATTTCCGGATTCAAATCAAGCTAAACCCTCCATTAACTACCTAAAAATACGCATAATAAGATTAAGTTACGTTAATTTTATCTATTTAAGCCATAAACACTAAATAAACAGGTAAATAAGAGAGAAAACACAAAATTTCTCCCCGCCCTCCCACTCACCATTGTTGTTGATAAGGTGTGACGTCACGGCCTGCTGCTCTTAATCTTGAGCTTGTCTGTGGATGACACCTGTTGCTGCTGCTCCTGTATCAATAATAGATAAATGAATGAATTGATAGAGTAAGTGGGTAATAATTACATAAATGCATAAATAAATAAGTGAATAAATAGTTATATAAATGAAACTGAATAAAATACAATAAAATGAAAAAAATATTAATAAATACTAGTTAAACTGATAAATAAATAAAAAAAACTAATACTGAAAAAAAAATAAATAAACAAGTTCCTACTTATATTATAACAACAACAAGAGATAATAAAAAATAATAAGTAATAACGATAAATAAATAAATAAAAAATAATAAATAGTAATAACTCCTAAAGTACTTCTATTACAACAACAACAACAACAACAACAACAACAACAACAACAACAACAACAACAACAATAACAAAATAAACAGATAACAATATAAACAAACTAACGAACATTTCACCAGTGCCGGATCTATACAAGTAACACAAAAAATAACACAAATAACACAAATAACACAACATTTAGAGAGAGAGAGAGAGAGAGAGAGAGAGAGAGAGAGAGAGAGAGAGAGAGAGAGAGAGAGAGAGAGAGAGAGAGAGAGAGAGAGAGAGGCACTTCCGGTGGACTTTCTTTTCTCCTTTCTCTCTTCAAGTATTTCCTCCTCCTCCTCCTCCCCCTCCTCCTCCTCCTCCTCCTCCTTCTCTTCCTCTTCCTCCTCTTCATCCTGTTTTTTGTCCTCGTTTTCGCTAAAGGAATGTCTGTCTGTCTGTCTGTCTGTTTGTCTACCTGTCTGTCTTCTTCCTCCTCCTCCTCCTCCTCTTCTTCTTCTTCTTTTTACTACTACTACTACTACTACTACTACTACTACTACTACTGCTACGGTTAATATTCTCTCTCTCTCTCTCTCTCTCTCTCTCTCTCTCTCTCTCTCTCTCTCTCTCTCTCTCTCTCTCTCTCTCTCTTTCAAATGTGTTTACTTTGGATATAGAGGAGAGGAAATAATGAGAGGAAGAGGAAGAGGAAGAGGAAGAGGAAGAGGAAGAGGAAGAGGATGGGGAAGAAGAAGAGAAAGCAGAAGAAGAAGAAGAAGAAGAAGAAGAAGAAGAAGAAGAAGAAGAAGAAGAAGAAGAAGAAGAAGAAGAAGAAGAAGAAGAAAAATAAAGAAGAGAATGACGAGGACAGAGAGAGAGAGAGAGAGAGAGAGAGAGAGAGAGAGAGAGAGAGAGAGAGAGAGAGAGAGAGATCCGGGAGGAAGAGCAAGGGAGGAGTCATTTTCTCTCTCTCTCTCTCTCTCTCTCTCTCTCTCTCTCTCTCTCTCTCTCTCTCTCACTCGCTCACGGAACGCGGTGAGCGACGGACGTCCACACCAACCCTCCCAGTGAGAGAGAGAGAAAGAGAGAGAGAGAGAGAGTGAATGAAGATAGTGTTAAAAGGAAAAAAAATAAAGACAAGAAAAAAGTGAAATATCTTTAATTAGAGAAAAAGACACAAGACAAAAGAAAACCAGAAAAAATAGAGAAAGAAAGAAAGAAAGAAAAAAGTGAGAAAATCCACATTATCTCTCTCTGTCTATTTCTATCTCTAATCTAAGAAAATGAGAGCTATTTCATTTTCTTTATGATGAGAAGAAGCTGAAGAAGAAGAAGAAGAAGAAAAAGAAGGGAGAGATGAAGGTAAGTGTGTGGTTGTTAGCTAGTTGTGTGAACGAGTGAATGAGCGAGACTTGTGTGAGGCATGAATACGTGTATGAGTGAACGAGCTAGGCTTCAGTCATAAGTGTTAAGTGGAAGTGCGCGGCCTGGCGCCGGGAGATCACCTACCTCCAGCCTTCTGTTCACACCTTCTGTGAATAAACACCTGCACTGTTACCTGCGTTTCCTGTGCCCCTGCTGGTCAAGAGTCGAACATGGCGCAGTGAGTAGGATCAGGACAAGGCTGCAGTGGGTACGGCGCAGAATGGAGAAGCAGTTGGAGGCGCTGGCTGCCCTGCTAGCGCGACAGTCGGAGCAGAGTCAGGCTCTGCTAGCGCGACAGTCGGAGCAGAGTCAGGCTCGCGAGGAGCGTTTAACCCAGCTGCTGGAGAGAGTGGGGACACAAGCTCCCAGTCGCACCACGGCGAGCAATGAAGGCGAAACCACAGCCCGCAGCACGTCTACCCAGGGCGCGAGGTTCCCGACGTCCGCCACCATCATTCCTCACTTAACGGCGTCAGCATCTTTACGTGAGTTCGACACGTGGCGCCATAAGTTTGAAGGATACGTAACCCTCGCCAGGATAGACTGTCTCTCCCTGGCTGAGCAGAGGGCGGCACTCGCTGCTGTCCTAGACGACGAGTGGACCCGTACACTTCGCTACGGGATAAGCTTACCGAGAGACGCGGAGTTAAGAACCATCCTCGATGCAATGTGTGAGTACCTGCGAAGCCAGCGCAACATCATCATGGATAGAAGAGACTTCTACTCCCGCGTGCAAGAAACGCAAGAAGGTTTTGACGACTTTTTATGTGCTGTTAAGGAAATCGCCAATTTCTGTGACTTTTGCGACCAGTGCATAAACCATCAGCTGCGTGACAGAATTGTCGTTGGGACACGAGACGAAGTGGCTCTGAAACGCATGCTGGAAAACAAGAAACTCACCCTTGAAAACGCCATAGATATTTGCAGAGCATCAGAGAGCGCTAACCAGTGTAGTGCAGTACTAAGGGGCGGCTCTCACTCTTCGAGCCATGGTGTGAACGCTGTCTCGAACTACAGGAAGGGCAGTTTCGGGGCTCAAGCCCCACGGGCTGTTATCGTTGTGGCAAAGATTGTCGCAGTGACAAAAGGGGATGCCAGGCAATAGATAAAGTGTGTCGTAACTGCGGGAAAAGAGGGCATTTTGCGAGTGTATGTCAGCAGACAGTGAGGAAACGACGAGGAGCTTCGAGGAGTTCCTCAACTGTCTCTCCTCATCGCGGTGCAGGCCCGAGGCGGGGAGCCAGTGCCAGTGTATACCAGCTCTTATCAGGCGTATACACAAAGACGGTGACGGCACGACCTGCGCCCCAGGTGCTCATTACCGCCACACATCCCGCTGGAAGAGACAAGATTACGTGGACTCCTGACTCTGGGGCCGAAACGACCGTTATTGGCCTCGACACGGCAACACTCCTTGGAATCCCGCCCTCCAGCTTGGCGCCCGCTGATGGTGATGGACTTTATGCTGCCGGTAATCACCCCCTCACCTGTGTAGGAACTTTCTCGTCGCACTTGCAACTGGGCGACAGGGAAGCTGAGACTGTTGTGAGCGTGGTGAAGGAGGTGAAGGGGGCGCTGCTTAGCTGGTACGATTCCATCGCTCTCGGAATCCTCCCCGAAGATTTTCCGGCTCAAATCCGACCGCTACGCAGGGAAGAACAGCACACCGGCAACAGCTCCATCGAGTACCCGACCGCCTCGCAGCCACCTCTATCTACGCCCACAGAAGTGATCAGCTGGCCTCATTCCTACGACCCAACGCCACAGCAGCGGGCGGGCACGCTGCTGCTGTGATCAAGGCCTTTCCCAGCGTCTTCGAAGCAAAGGAAGGTTTACGTGCAATGGCTGGTGGATCCATGGCCATCGAGTTGACAGACGACGCTCGACCCTTCGCCGTAACAGCATCTCGTACAATCCCTTACAATTGGCGTGAAGAAATTAAGAGCCAGTTGGAAGAGCTGCTTAACAAGGGAATCATCGAGAGTGTGGACTACCCTACGGCATGGTGCCACCCCATCGTGCCTGTCCCAAAAAAGACATCTGGTGTAAGGCTGTGTGTTGACCTGACACGACTCAACCGTTACGTGAAGAGGCCCGTGTATCCAGTGCGCTCACCTCATGACGCCATCGCCTCGATCGGGACCGGAGCAGTTTGGTTCACCACTCTTGATGCCAAGATGGGGTATTTTCAAGTCCCCATTAGAGAAGAAGACCAGGATTTAACCTGCTTCATAACACCTTGGGGTCGGTACAAGTTTCGGCGAGCGGTTATGGGTCTCGTCTCGTCTGGAGACGAGTATAACCGTCGAGGAGACCAAGCTCTCGGCGACATACCTAACACCATCAAGATCGTGGACGACATCCTGGCCTATGACTCCACCTACAGTGCGCACTTAGCCCATGTCATTCAGATTGTGCGGCGGTGTGACCAGCACGGCATCACTCTCAACCCACAGAAGTTTACATTCGCGGAAAGAGTGGTAGATTACTGTGGTTACTCTGTTTCTGGACAAGGCTACACGACAGACTCAAAGAAAGTTAAGGCAATCTCTGACTTCCCACGACCACAGCACATCACCGACTTACGATCATTCATGGGTCTTACAAACCAGCTTGGAAGCTTTTCTCCTGCTGTGGCTGCAGCTGCACAACCCCTCAGAGATCTCTTACGCCCGAAGAACAGTTGGTGCTGGTCTCCTAACCATGAAGAGGCGTTTGAGAAGGTGAAACAGTGTCTCGTCAGCCCACCTGTCTTGGCATACTTCGACCCATCATTACCAACGATGCTACAGACTGACGCCTCAAGGATGCACGGATTTGGATTCGTTCTCCTGCAGAAGCACAGTGACCAGTGGAAGATGGTGCAATGCAGGTCAAGATTTGTTACAGACACAGAGAGCCGCTATGCAGTAATAGAGTTGGAAATGGCTGCAATCGTCTGGGCAGTCAGGAAATGTGGCACCTACCTGAAAGGACTCCTCACTTCGATCTAGTGCTCGACCACCGCCCGCTGATACCTCTCCTCAATAGCAAGTTGTTGGGAGAAATAGAGAACCTGCGGCTGCAGCGCATGAGGGAGAAGCTTGCTCAGTATTCTTTCACAGCAAGCTGGCAAAAGGGATCGACACACTGTGTGCCCGACGCCCTCTCACGTGCTCCAGTACAGGACCCAGTGGAGGAAGAGGATGCTGCTACTTCTGGTGACCTCGACCCCTCTCCACTCAGCGGTCATCTCAGCGTTATCTGCCACCAATGAGGACGGCGTCCGCTTAGCACCACTCCAGGATCAGACTGTGGAAATGGTACGTGCCGCAGCAGCAAGAGACGGGGAGTACTGCTTGCTCAAGAACGTCATCATCGAGGGCTTCCCTGATCATTGCCACGACCTCGATCACCGCTTGCGTACGTACTGGCCGGTGCGCAGTCTGCTGGCCGTAGACGACGACCTGGTGGTTTACGGGCCGAGGCTTCTTATTCCTCACAGCCTCCGCCGAGAAACACTAGAGCGACTCCATGACAGTCATCAGGGGATGGAGCGCACCAAGCGACGGGCCCGACAAACGGTGTACTGGCCTGGTATGGACAGAGACGTTGAGAACGTCGTTTCTGGATGCTCACTATGCCGTCCACTCCTACCAAGCCAAGCCAACGAACCTCTCTGGCAGGACACGGACACACCCAGCAGGGTGTTTGAGTCAGTTTCTGCAGACTACTTCCACGCAGCAGGCCGTACATACCTCGTGTATGTAGATCGCTTGTCTGGGTGGCCTCACGTGTCTGCATGCTCACGTCCAGCATCGGCTGATCAGCTCGTTCGTGTCCTTCGGGGTGTGTTCGCCGACACGGGCGTGCCTGTTCTCCTGAGGACTGACGGTGGACCGCAGTTCACTTCTTCATCGGTACGGCGCTTCCTGGCTCGATGGGGGTGGAGCATCGTGTATCTTCACCTCATTATCCACGCTCCAATGGTCACGCCGAGGCAGCGGTCAAGTCCGTGAAGAAGCTGATCCTCACGACCACACAGCAGGGACACCTGGACGAGGATGCGTTCGCTCGCGGGTTGCTGGAACTGCGCAACACTCCGAGGGCGGAAGGGCGATCACCAGCACAAGTCCTCTTCGGTCATCCTATGAGGTCCTGTGTCCCGGCTCATCATCG
>NC_087190.1:12324103-12371603 GCF_035594125.1 Scylla paramamosain
TAACACTAATAATAAAAAAAAACACCAATAACAACAACAACAATAATAATAATAATAATAATAATAATAATAATAATAATAATAATAATAATAATAATAATTCACAGGGGTACAGTTTAGCAGACGCGGCGCCCTCATATGCTGATCCACAACTGCTGAGGGCCGTGATGAGGCAGGCTGATCAGGCGGACTTCAGGTGTGTAGCAGTAGTAGTAGTAGTAGTAGTAGTAGTAGCAGTAGTAGTAGTAGTAGTAGTAGTAGTAGTAGTAGTAGTAGATCTTTGACCAATTATATATGATAAAAAAAAAATGAATGTGTGTGTTTGTGTGTGTGTCTCTACGTATGTAAGTATGTATGTACCACCCCCTGCCTCCCTCACTCACGCCCTCACGCCCACAGGTACCCGCCCGTGACCACAGCCCCGCCCGGAGGAGAGGGAAAGAAAACGGAACTGAACAGTGAAGACCTACTAAACATTATCGTGGGCGGCGTCAGGTTTGGTCCGCCGCCTTCTACGCCCACGCCCACGCCAGGCCGCCCACCCCGCCCACGCCCTCCGGTCATTTCCAAGGGGTATGCTAGTATGAGTATTCAAGGACATCTGTCTAACCACAAAAAGGAGGAGGAGGAGGAGGAGGAGAAGGAAGAGGAGGAGGTGGTGAAGAAAGAAGAGGAAGAGAAGAGGAAGAAGGATAAGAAGAAGGAAGAGTTTGGAAGAAGAAGACCTGGTGTGATTTATAAGCGTGTTTCTTCCTCTTCCTCCTCCTCTTCCTCTCCTCCTCCTCCTTCTACTACTACTACTACTACTACTACTACTACTACAGCTCCTCCACCTCCTCCTTTACCTCCTTTCACCTCTTCTTCCTCTCTTCCTCCATTAATATCTTCTACCTTACCTCCTCCTCCTCCTCCTCCTCCTCCTCCTCCTCCTCCTCTTCCTCCTCCTCCTCCTCTTCCCAAGCCACAACAAGATACAGCTTCAGAACAAGACCCGCCCCACACCCATCCACGCCCACCTCACGCCCACACTCCGCCCACCTGCCATTCCGCCCACACACGCCCACATTCACCCACACTAAGCCCAGTAGAAAGACAAGTATCACGCCCACGGACATTCCAGCCCAACCTAACCCGCCCACGCAGCCAGCCAGCATCCCGCCCCTCAGATACACCCATCGCCCATCCGCTACCACGCCCACGACCACGCCCACGCCCACTACCACGCCCACACGCCCACCCACAGTAAGAATTCATCACCTCCCCACTTCTAAACGACCAACCCCGCCCACTACTACCAGTCCCACGCCCACTACAACCCCAGTCACGCCCACGACCCAAACCTCACGGCCAACACTCCCTATCCGTACCCACGCCCCTGCCCCGCCCACCACGCCCACGCCCAAGACACCCACGCCCAAGATCCAGCCCCGCCCCGTTGGCAGCCCCGCCCCGCCCCCGTTCCGCCCTTCCAAACTAGACCCCTACCTCCCCTCCCGCCTCCCGCTGCCCCTCACGCCCACGCCCCGCACCCCTGCCCTGCCTCCCCCACCCCCTGCGCCCCCTATCCGAAGGCTCCACGCCCCACCCCAGTTTCCCGGCCCCGCACTCCCCCCTTCCCCCTCCCCCGCCGCGCCCCAGAATGTAAAGATGCGCCCCAAGCCTTTATTCCAAGCCCCGCCGCCCCCCGCCCCCGGCTTCCTGCCGCCCCCGCCCACGCCCGCAGCACCTGTCCAACTTCACGGCCCGCCCCAAGTCCCTGTACTCCCGCCCGCGCCGCCCGCAGCCTCTCTCCGCCCACAGGTCACGTCTGCACCGCCCGCAGCCCCTCTCCGCCCACAGGCTCCGCCCGCGTTGCCCAGGCCGCCCACGCCCCTCGTGGCCCCCGCGGGTGAGCGCCCTGTGTTCCCAGCCCCGCCTCGTCGTCCTGTCCGCCTGCCCCGCCCCCCGCCGCCCCACCCCGCCCCCACCCTTGAGGACAACGCCATCCCACCGCGCCGCCATGACATCCTCAGGCCCCCGCCCCCCCGCGCCCCGCTGCTGGGCCTCTTCGCGCCGCCCCCAGTCAACAGGCGGCGGGGGGAGACGCTCCCAGCCCAGGGCCCCGCCCGCTACCAGCTGAGCTTGGGCCCCGACCCCGCCCACACCCGCCAGGTGGTGGTGCTCGGCCCCTTCCCCCGCCCTCCCCCAGGGGCGCCTCCCATCAGGCTGCCTGACCCCGCCCTGCTGCCCCCGCCCCTGGCCGCCGGTCCCGCCACCTCCACCACCACCACCACCACCATCACCGCCACGCCCACATCCACGTCGGAGGGCAAGAAGGTGGCCAAGCCGCCCGCCACGCCCAAGAAGGCCGTGGGCAAGAAGAGTGGTGGGGCGGGCGTATCGGAGCTGGTGGGCGGCGCGGTGGACGGCCCCGTCAGCAGGCAGGACAAGGAGGCGCTGGTGGCGGCGCGGCTCAGGTTCCCCCCAGGCGTAGGTGGAGTGGACAGGGCGGGGGGCGGTCCCCCCCCTCATCCCCGTGCCCGTGCCCCTGGCCATGCCGCCCCCGCCGCCGCCGCCGCGCCCACAGCTGGCGCGCAGGGTACTGGCGCCCACCACCACGGACGCGCCCAACACCCTCTGGTCCCTGCTGGGACTTGGGACACGCCCACACCCACCTCCGCCTCGCACCAAGGCCAAGCGTCGCCGCCCCGCCCAGCTGGCCCGCCCGTCCTCCACCACCACGCCCACCACCACCGCCTCCACCTCCACCTCCACCACCACCACCACCACCACCACCCCCGCCGCCCACCACCGCGGCACGCGCGCTGAGCCCAGTGTACCGCCACGCCCCGCACCACCATGCCCAGCACCACCACCACCACCACCACCACCACCACCAGCAGTAGCGCCGCCGGACCGCGCCCCCAGGCCCTGAGCCACATCCCCGACGCGCCGCTGGACCTGGGGTCGTTCCGGCCGCCCGTGCTGGACGAGGCGTCGTACAGCGGGTGGGTGGCGGTGGGCGGCACGCACAGCCCGCCCAAGGAGCCCGTGGTGTCCTACGTGCAGGAGAACACGCCCGAGGTGCCCACCCTCACGCCCACGCAGGACAAGGTGGAGCGGCGCATGGGCGTGGCGGGTGTGGTGGGTGGCGGGCGTGGGCTGGTCAAGTACACGTCGCGCCTCAACGTGGAGGCGCCCGACGTGGTCAAGAGCTACTGGATGCAGGCGCCCTCACTTGCCTAGACTCCCACACCCCCACGCCTCGCCCATAGCGAGGGGTACAAAGTAGCGCACACTGGCCCGGGGGGAGAGACATCCCGCCCAAAGCCTCCTTATCACAGCAAAAACCGCCCAAAACAGCCCAGTACCACTAAAAATAACACCAAAAAAACCGCCCAACACACTTAGAAAGACCTGAAAACAGCCCAATACTCTCCAAGTCCCAGAAACCGCCCAACATCCTCCACCAGACCCAAAATTCTCCCAAAACCACTCAATAGCCCAAAAAACCGCCCAATAGCCTCCAACAGCCCAAGATTCGCCCAATACCCTACAGACGCCCCTGGAACCCTATAAGGAACTAACTATGGACTGAAAGGTGCTTTGCCACGTGACCTGAACACTGACCTTCGTGTGCTGTGCTAGTGAAGAGAGGAGGAGAGGGAAGGGGAACAGGAAGTGGGAGAGAGAGAGAGGAGAAGGAGAGAGAGAGAGAGGAGAGAAGGAATAGACAGTTAAGAATGAAGGGAAGAAGAAAAAAGGAAGAAAGGAAAGCAGGAAAATAATGAATGAATGAAAGAAAGAAAGGAAGGAAGGAAGGGAGAAAGAAATAAAAGAAGTTGGGGAGGAAAATAGAAGAAAAAGGAAAAGAAGAAAAAGATTAATAGAAAGAAAACAATACGAAAGAACTGAGTGATAATGAAGAAGGAAAGAAGCTGAAAAAAGGAAAGGAAAAGAAAGAAAAAGAAAAAAGAAAAATATTAATAAAAAACACACAAAGAAACAACTGAATAATAATAAAACAATAAAGAAATAAAGAAAGAAAGAAAGAAAGAGAGAGAAAGAACGTGATAGCATATTCTCTAATTTATTTACTTATTTATCTATTTATTTACTCAACAAGTGAAAAAAGAGGAAAAGTGAACCACTAACACTTTACACACTTATAAGTAAATCTGACTCTCACTTACCTGCATATCGCCTTACTTACAACACTTACATGTACTTAATTATCTGTGTACTAATGGAGCAGTCAGCCATTGCAACAGAAAACGAGGCATTATGAGACAACAACAACAATAATAATAATAATAATAATAATAATAATAATAATAATAATAATAATAATAATAATAATAATAATAATGATAATAATAATAACAACAACAACAACAACGGCTCTGCTTCTAAACACGTGGAAAGATTAATAACAGAACTTCAAAAAAAAAATATAGAGGCATTCATTTATTTTAGAGTTAGTGATAAAGTGAGCAATTATATTTAACTAAGACAGAGACTGTATTCTGAAACGGTCTATTCTCACCACGACTGTTTTAAAAGACCACAGAGATGAATAGCGATGTTCTTAAGAGTGTTTGCAGTGTTAATAATGTAGAAATGCTGTTGTTTTTTCACTACAACCGTAAAAACACCCTTAAAAACTCGTCACTTCACCTTAACTGTTTTAAAAGACCACAGAGATGAATAGCGATGTTCTTAAGAGTGTTTGCAGTGTTAATAATGTAGAAATGATGTTGTTTTCTCACTACAACCGTAAAAAACACCCTTAAAAACTCGTCACTTCACCTTAACTGTTTTAAAAGGCTACAGAGATGAATAGCGATGTTCTTAAGAGTGTTTATAGTGTTAATAATGTAGAAATGCTGTTGTTTTCTCACTACAACCGTAAAAACACCCTTAAAAACTCGTCACTTCACCTTAACTGTTTTAAAAGGCCACAGAGATGAATAGCGGGGTTCTTAAGAGTGTTTGTAGTGTTAATAATGTAGAAATGCTGTTGTTTTCTCACTACAACCGTAAAAACACTCTTAAAAAACTCGTCACTTCACCTTAACTGTTTTAAAAGGCCACAGAGATGAATAGCGGGGTTCTCAAGAGTGTTTGTAGTGTTAATAATGTAGTAATCTTGTTAATCTGGTACTGGAACCGTAAAAACACCCTTAAAAACTCGTCACTTCACCATAACTGTTTTAAAAGGCCACAGAGATGAATAGCGGAGTTCTCAAGACTGTTTGTAGTGTTAATAATGTAGTAATCTTGTTAATCTGGTACTGGAAACGTAAAAACACCCTAAACTCATCACTTCATATTTTAAAAGGCCACAGAGATGAATAGCGCGGTTCTCAAGAGTGTTTGCAGCGTTAGTAATGTAAAAATGCTGTTGTTTTCTCACTACTACCGTAAAAACACCCTTAAAACCCGTGTCACAGCACTTATAACCGTTGTAATGTTGGTGAGGCCAGCGTTTCACAATACAGCCTACAAAACACGCACTTATTTACTTTACACGTAATTTATAAGTATCAGCACCTTTTAGAAGTTACAAATTATAATATTTTAAGTGTTTATTTATATGTTGTTTGTTACTTATGGAGGAGGAGGAGGAGGAAGAGATGAAGAAGAGGAAGAGGAAGGAATAATCAAAGTGGATGAAGGGTGGATGAAAATTACCTCTCCTTATTTGTCATATTTCCCGCCACTCCATCGTCTCCCAGTCCAGTCTTCCTCCTTGGTGGTGAATCTCCTTGGTTTTTTAAACAATTACACTGCAGAAGGTGAATTCACGCAGATGTTACCGGATAAAATATGACATAACCTTAGACCGCACTTTTACATTAACACTGGCGCGCGGGGGATACGAGACTATTGATATTTATGTCCTAGCAGAATTTATTTATTTGTTTATTACAGTGGTGTTTGATCTTTAGAAACAAATGTTGAAATTTTTATTGGATACTTGTTTGACGAGTTGATTTGGTGAACGTAAAAGAGTCCATATCTCTTAGTTTCAAACCTTTGATTAAATTACACACACACACACACACACACACACACACACACACACACACACACACACACACACACACACACACACACACACACACACACACATATATATATATATATATATATATATATATATATATATATATATATATATATATATATATATATATATATATATATATATATATATATATATATATATATATATATATATATATATATATATATATATATTCTTTTTTAAAGGTAGGTAATGTCAAGGAAAGGAAGGAAAAGACACAGGGATTGGAAAATTGCTCATTATCACTCCTAAACCAACTGCCTTAACTTTTATTTATTTAATTTTTTACGTACATTTATTTATTTTTCTTAAGTAGTGAACATGTTCTTTTCTACTGTCTAGATTGCGAATGGTTTAAGTTACTTCAGGACGCCCATGAGAAAATAACAGGTTTCCATCTTTATTTCCCGAAAAGTTGATAATAATAATAATAATAATAATAATAATAATAATAATAATAATAATAATAATAATAATAATAAATAAATAAAATGATTTAGGCAGTTTGTTGTGACGTCATATTCTCCATGTACATAATATGAAACAGCTGATTATTGCGTGCCTTACTGCCAGGACTAACCAGTCATTTGTAGCGAGTTTATAATAAAAAAAGTGATATTCTAATTAGCATTTGTATTTTAATAACCTTTTGTATTTTCTTTTGATCCTCTCTTGCACAATAATAATAAAAAAAAAAAAAATAATAATAATAAAAACGCCATCCCGCCATCTTTCATTTTTTCACCATTTTCCACCTTTCCACTATCGTCTTCCCGTCTTTCAACAACAACTTCCACACTTTTATCATCTATCCATCCACCACAATCAACTTTCAATTCTCTACAATGATCCACTGTACTACCACCGATGTCCACCCTTACACCACTCAGTCACCATTTTTCAACCCTTCCCTCATCCACCATCATTCCTTCAATAATTTTCCACCCTTCCATCATCATCTCCAATATTCAAAGGTCTTCCAGCAATATTCCACTCTTCGTCTTCCACACGCCCACTTCCCAATCCCAAGGTCACAGAAACAGGATATGCTTAACAAACAGCAATGCATTATTATTATTATTAGTCATCATAGTTATAGTGTAGTAATAATAATAACCATCCTAGCTCATTGCAGCAGCAGTTGTAGCAGCGGCAGCATAGTACGTCGTAGCAAATAGTAGTAGTAATAGTAGTAGTGGTAGTGATGATAAAACGGAAAAAAAAGTAAATAAATAAATAATAAAAAAAAAAAAGGTTGGTTTGGTGTTTTTAAATTGTTATTATCATTATTACTATTATTGTTGTTGTTGTTTTGGTAAGAGAAATTGTTCTTATTATTTTTTATCAACCTATATCTTTGTTTTTAGATGTATATATATTTTTTATCTAACATTTAAGTATTTTTCGCTCGCTTTCATTGAATTAACAAAAAAATAAAAATGAAAACAAAGAAAGCAAGGCCTATTTTATCATTTTTACCATTTTTAAATATTTTCATGTTTTTTTGCTTATTAAAAATTCACATTTCTTTCGTTTACCTAATTAGGAGTGGAAAAGAGAGAGAGAGAGAGAGAGAGAGAGAGAGAGAGAGAGAGAGAGAGAGAGAGAGAGAGAGAGAGAGAGAGAGAGAGAGAGAGAGAGAGAGAGAGAGCTATCTCTTTCTTCTATAAGGCCACAAGTTGTATATATGCAAACAGACAGACAGGCAGACAAACAGACAGACAGACATGACAACAATACAATGAGATCTGCAGGTCTCCGTAAAAACAAAAGAAAGAAAGAAAGAAAGAAAGAAAGAAAGAAAGAAAGAAAAAAGGAACAGAAAGGAAGAAGAACAAAGGGTGAAAGGAACAAGGAAGAAAATAATGAAAGAATGAGAGAGAGAGAGAGAGAGAGAATAAAAGAAAGCAAAGAAAAGATCAAGAGAAAATGAAAGAGGAAGTAAAATAATAATAATAATAATAATAATAATAATAATAATAATAATAATAATAATAATAATAATAATAATAGTAGTATCAGGCTTAATTAAAGTTTTGATTAATTAACTGAAATCAAAAGAGGAGAAGAAGGAGGAGGAGGAGGAGGAGAGAAAAAAAGAAAGAAATGAGAAAATACAGACCATAAATCTCTCTCTCTCTCTCTTTCTCTCTCTCGAAGTCCACAAGCATATTACAAAACTGGCCAATCACAAAACAAACAAATAAATAAACAATAAAATAAACAAAGTAACATCCCAGTTCAATAAATCATGAATAAAAACAAAAATAAATAAAAAACAAATGCCAAAATAAGAAGAAAGAGAGAAAAGGAGAAAAAAAAATAAAGAAAAATAGTAACAAATATGAAGAGAGAGAGAGAGAGAGAGAGAGAGAGAGAGAGAGAGAGAGAGAGAGAGAGAGAGAGAGAGAGTATAGGAGCAAAGCAAAGGAGAAATAAGAATCAGAATTAGGTTAGAGGAAGAGGAAGAGGAAGAGAAGAAGGAGGAGGAGGAGGAGGAGGAGGAGGAGGAGGAGGAGGAGGAGGAGGAGGAGGAGGAGGAGGAAGAGGAGGAGGAGGAGCAACAATAACCATCTACTAGAGCCATTTAACACTATATAAAATCGTCATATTCTGCAGCAAAGTCATCCTGTAAAAGACACAGAAAACGGGGCATTAGTAAACAGCGCTAACTAAAATAAAAATAATAATAATAATAATACCTACAATAATAACGATAATAATAATAATTTAAATAATCTATCCTTTAATCTATGTACCAGATTTTAAGTTCGTTGTATCAATAAATAAAATAAATAAGTAAATAGATAAATAAATAAATGACAGAGAGAGAGAGAGAGAGAGAGAGAGAGAGAGAGACTTACATAACTAGTCCAAAACTCAATATAAATCTTGCTCAAACTTTTCCTCATCTTAATTTTTTCCCTAAATATTCTTAAGTTTACACACACACACACACACACACACACACACACACACACACACATTCCAGAAAAAAATAAAAAAATAAAGAAATGAAAAAAAAGCACACAAGTAATAAAACAAAACCCAAAATTTAAAAACGATAAAAAGAAAGAAAATTAAGTAAAAAAATAACAAAAAATAAATAAATAAACACACACACACACACACACACACCCTAATCTCCCAAACCCACCCAACATCTAACACACCACTCAATACATTTAACTCCCCCCCAGTCCCCTCCCACCCACCCCATGCCCCCTACAGCCCCACTCACCACCAGGGGGCCGGATCCCACGTTGAGCTTAGCCTTTCCGAGCTGCTTCTTTTTACTCTTGGGTTTGTTTGCCCTCATCTTCTCATTGTACAGTGTGTTGAGCACCGCTGTCACCTTCTTCACCTCATCCACCTCCACTGTGGGTCAGATGGTGGGGGTCAGGGTGGTGGTGGTGGTGGTGGTGGGGTTAAATTGGGTTATGCTAGGTTAGGTTAAGTTTGGTCAAGTTAGGTTAATTTCAGTAAGGTTGGTTAGGTTTGTCGCTGTCACCTTCTTCACCTTGTCCACCTCCACTGTGGGTCAGATGGTGGGGGTCAGGGTGGTGGTGGTGGTGGTTGTGGTGGGTTATGTTAGGTTAGGTTAGGTTATGCTAGGTTAGGTTAAGTTAGGTTAGTTTATTTAGTTTATTTAGGTTAGGTAAGGTTAATTTCAGTAAGGTTGGGTTAGGTTTGGCAACATTGCATTAAATATCTTATAGTGATGGTGATGAATATTTTTGTCTCTTTTCCTTTGTAGTGATGTTTTTTTCCATTTTTTTCTGATTTGCTATTGTTATCTGGTATTTTCTCTCTCCCGCTTCATTCATTACCAATTCTAATGCCCGTCTTTCTCTTCCCTTGTGGTCTTTCCTCCCTCCATGATCCCAGTGACTGTTTAGCAATGCCTACTGAAAATTTAAGTCGTTTCAAGGGTGTTTTTTTATTCAATTAACGGTTTCACAAGTTCTGCTAAAGTCATAGGGGGGGGTTTTAAGTGACATGATACAACTAATAATTTAACAGGTTCAAGGGGAAGTTACTGAGGTTTCCAAGCCTATTTCCAAGATCATAATTTAACAAATCCTATTCTTTACCACACCAGACCACACCAGATCACGCACAGGCCAGAGTATCAAAGCCTCTACCAGCCCTTATCCCAGCCCCTCTTCCACCCCACACTCACCGTTCTGACAGAGGTCCCGCACGAGGTCCTCCACGAAGGTAATGTACGCAGGTTTTTTCTCCAAGCGGTCTGTTTCCCTTATTTTAGCCACCAGTGCGTGCCGCAGTGACGTCAGCCCCTCTGTTGTTCTCAGGTCCACCCCCTCCAGGATGCGGGTGTCTGTGGGGCACGGAGAGTTAGGCAGGGCACAAGGGAGGGCAGGAGGGTGTGAGGGAGGGCAGGAGGTTGTGAGGGAGGCCAGGAGGGTGTGAGGGAGGGCAGGAGGGTGTGAGGGAGGGCAGGAGGGTGTGAGGGAAGGCAGGAGGGTGTGAGGGAGAGCAGGAGGGTGTGTGGGAGGGCAGGAGAAATATGAATGTATGAATGTATGAAGGAAACGATAAAAATACAAGGAAACACCAATACATCTTAGCATAACAGTACGTGCACACACACACACACACACACACACACACACACACACACACACACACACACACACACACACACACACAAAAAAAAATAAAATAAAATAAAATAAATAAATAAATATAAATAAATAATAATAATAAAATAAATAAATAAATAAATAAAAAAATAAGTAATAAAAAATAATAATACTAGAATAAATAAATGAATGAATAAAATAAAAAAAAATGCAAGGGAAAAAAAAGGGGGAAGAAGATAAAAGGAAGGAAAATATACAATATACAAAAATGAATAAAAAAAAGTAAAAATTAGGAAGACCAAAAAGTAAAGTAAAATAAAATAAATAAATGAATGAAAAAAAAACATAAAAAAAGGAGATAGAAAAAGAAAACACCAATAATAAAAGTAATAAAGAAAATGAAAACCGAAAAAAACAGGAAAAAAGAAAAAATAAATAAAAAATAAAATAAAATAAATAAATAGAAAAAAGGAAGAAAAAATGGGAATAAAAAAGATAAATAAAAATAAAACAAAACACACACACACACACACACACACAGCTCACCATCCTCCTGAGTGGAAGAGGTGGAGTCCCCAACAAGCTCAGATGCCAGCTGCAGGTCGGCATCCTCCTGCACCTTCTGTAGTCTGAGCTTCTCCGCCAGCTGACCCTCCGGTGTGCTCTTGGCCGCCCGCTCCTCCAGCTCCCTCCTCCGCCGCTCTGCCTCCTCCTGCTGCTTGGCCTGCCGGGGGTGTGGGGGTGAGGGTGATTATGAGGAGGAGGAGGAGGAGGAGGAGGAGGAGGAGGAGGAGGAGGAGGAGGAGGAGGAGGAGGAGGAGGAGGAGGAGGAGGAGGAGGAGGAAGAAAAAGATAGGTTTTAGAAGGAATAGATTAGTGCTCTCTCTCTCTCTCTCTCTCTCTCTCTCTCTCTCTCTCTCTCTCTCTCTCTCTCCAATTAATAAAGAGAATATTTATCCAATTTAGGCTATGCAAATATAGGTAAAGTAAGGTTAGGTTAAGTTAGGTTAGGTTAGGTTAGGTAGGTTAAGTCAGGTCTGGTTAGGTTAGGTTAGGTTAGGTTAGGTTAGTTTAAATTCGGTAAAGTTAGGTTAGGTTAGGCTAATTTCAGTAAGGTTTGGTTAGGTTTGGCAACATTACATTAGGCAAGGCAGAAAGGAAGTAGAAGAAAAGATAGAGAATAGAAGCTGTTATGGAGGAAAGGAAACAAAAGAAAAAAAAAAAAGAAAAAAAAAAGAAAAAGAAAAAGAAAATAAGGGAAGTTGCACATTTGGTCAGGTCAGGTCAGGTCAGCATCAGTCCTTACCTCTTTCTCTGCTATTATCTCATCAAGTTTCTTCTTTTTCTTCTTGACTTGTATGGTGGTGATGGTGGTGGTGTCAGTTTTATCGGTGGTGGGGGTCAGCCTCTCTTCATCATCATCCCAATTATCCTGTGGAAGGCAGTACATCCATCTCTCTCTCTCTCTCTCTCTCTCTCTCTCTCTCTCTCAGTAGTACCACAAAATTAACTGTCTATCTCTATGCATTTATCTCTCTCTTCTGTCTCTCTATCTCTCTCTACACACTTCTTCATTAACATAAGCATCATCTTCAAACCTAACCACACAAACCCCAATTACTACAGTCGATCTCTATACATTCCTCTCTTCCACAACTGTTATCATCACTTGTAAAATCTCCCACACACACACACACACACACACACACACACTCCCACAGTCTGTGTCTCCCCAAAGGCAGTATTGTAATCAGTGTTTTTAGTGCCTGTAGGTGAAAAGGGAACATGGTCTTCACTAGCTAATGAAAGTCACTGGTAATATTGTTCGTAATGTTTAGTTAGTTTCATAATTTCATTTCACCACTCTCTCTCTCTCTTTGTATCATCTCTTACTGAAGCTTTAGCGCCAAAAAGATCTTTGAAGTAGTTTGCATCTCACTCTTACACCCCACACACTCCTGATCGCTTTCTCCAATCCCTTTATCATGGTAGAATGGTCAATTTAGGCCTATCACATAACCCTTAACATTATGGGGTTCAGATCTAGGGAGTTCCCAGGTTATTTCAAACCCTCACTGCCTTAGCCTTCTGAAGACCTTGGGTGGCACTGGCTCTGTGGCGTGGTGCTCCGTCGTGCATGAAGTGTGTGGTGCTGGGAGTGTTAATGAATGGTGAAAGATGTTGATTTGCCATGTCTGTCGTGTTCAGGATTCATCATGACGGGCAACCCCACTTGTGATGTGACCAGGATGCTTAGCGGCCCTGGTGGTGTGGCGAGGGTCGTGTTCGTCTGTACTGTACGACCTTCTGACCTTCCCTGTCACACCGCTGAGGCACCAAATCGTGCTTTCCTCAAAGAACACAACCTTATACCACTTTCCTCCATCCCTGGTGCTACGGTTCTTTGTAAACATGAACCGTTTACTTCCCATGGCCTTCATTGGCAGCGGCTTCCCAGCAGACACACTGAGGGCAGGCTGAGGTCTCTGTGGCGATATGCTGGGCAGCCCTTCCTGACACACGGCTGAGGGGGTCACGCTACTCTGCCTTTGATTCTCGAGCCGTTTTGAGGATGCTTTTTCACCTCACATGCCTGCCACCCGTCAGTCTCTGGTTGGGTTTCTCTGTCTGTCGGAGCCTTTTCCCTTGAGTGGCTTATTGAGACTTGAAAAATGTATGAGCCAGATTGTGACTTTTCTCTGGGATTCCATTGTGTTCCCTTCTCTGTGCACTGTGGCCATCTGTGTCCTTTTGTTATGGAAAGGTGTCTGCTGGCCACTGTTCCCAGGAAAGAGACAAAGATAAAAACATGCAGAGAACAACAGCCACGAGCACAGTGCTTCATCCTTTCCCTATGACAGGCTGGCGGCTGCTGGCGTGCTGCTTCCCCGCGGCAAGTCACTCCCTACTCCGTCGTGCAGCACTGCCACACACCATTGCAGAGGCTGACATGGTGAAGCTTGCAATGAAAATGTAACCATCGCTGTGTTTACATTTAATTTGCAGACACTAGATTTTCCACCCTAACCTCAACTACATTTCTCTTCACGGCAGTAATATAACCAATGCTTTTAATATTTTCCCCCTAACAACAATTACTACGACCTCTCTCTAAATATTTCTCTCCTCCACGTCAAAACTATAATCACAACTTATATTTATTTATTTACTTCCCCCTAAACCTCAATCCCTCCACAAGTCTTGGTGGCAGGGCAGACAGCTGCACCACCACCCCTGCCAGCCTGTGTGTGCGCTTGGGGTGCTTACCACTTAACACACAGAGCTGTACCACCATTTATTTGAACCTTGAGACCATTACCTCTACTGGTCACCACTGCCTGAGTCACCTAATGTCACTTAAATCCCTGAACGTGAAGGAAACAAGTAAAAACACACAGAAAACGAAGATAAACAAAACAAACACTTCCTCTCACTTTCACCTCAAGAATGAAAGTGTGAACCTGCAGTGAACCCTGACCTCACCTGACCCTAAACTGACCAACAAGATACGAGGAAATAACCTCCCACATGACCTGTGACCCTTCACGTGACCCTCACATCCCTTACGTAAAAAAAAAAAAGAGAAAAAAGAAACGATACGGAAAGGATGACCTGATCTGACCCTAAAGTGACCAACAGGAGGCTGAGAAATTACCCCATGTGACCCGAACATCTCTGGAGGTTAAAAAAAAAAAAAGGTAATAAAAGCGTAGATAAATATACCCAACATCCTTTCATCTAACCTAACCCATCCAAACCCTGACCTAATTTGACCCTAAACTAACCAACGCAGCCATGAAAAATGACCTCACGTGACCTATGACAGCCCACAAGACACCGACACCCCTGGAGATCGAGAGGTTGGGGTAGAAAGGTAAATAAACGAATAAAACCACCACTCTCTCTCACCTTTACGTCCTCCTCATCCTCGCCGTCCCATTTGTCGGAGGGCAGCGCCGGAGTGGCCTTCTTGGGCTCGAAGTCATCGTCATCTGCGGGTCAAGAGGAGTGTATGGGTCATGTACAGTGAAGGACAGGACGTGGGAGGCAGTGTGAGGGGCGTGAGAGGGCATTTTGTATGGCATGCAGGCACACACTTACCCCACGAGACGTCCGACATGTTGGTGGCTGATGATGATGATGGTGGTGGTACCTTGATCTTGAGCTTGAGAGTTGGGAGGGCGTGAAGGTTTCCTCTTTCTCCTCTTTTTGGGTCTTGCGTACAGTGGGTGGGGAAAGAAGGGAATTTTCTCTTGTTTTTCTTCTTGTCCTTCTTTTATTTTCTATCTTCGTATCTTTTTACTTGATGTAGAGTTTGATGTGTGAAAATGGAGAAAGAGGGAGAGATTTTAGTCTTCCACATTTCCCCATTTTTTATTTTTTATTTTTTTTTCTCTTTTTCGTCTTTCTTTTTAAAACTTCTCCTTTAAACTTCTTCATTTATCTTTTCTTTAATATAACTACATTTTTTTTCTTTTCTCCTGCTATAACGGGGGATTGTTCTCCTCATGTTTTGTCTTTTCTTTTATTCTTCATCTTCTTGAGACTTCTTTATTCATTCTTTTCTGTTAAAACTATTGTTTACTATTTTCTTCTCTTTAAAACAGAGGCGGCAGAGAAATAGTGGCAGTGCAATTTGTATTAACGGGTGTTTCTGGTGGGGCGACACTGCTGGTTCGGGGACGGCGCTTATTGGCCGCTGTGCCCGCAAGCAACCAATCAGTGACGATCCAAAGAGGCATTAAAAAGACTCGCAGGGAACCGGAGCCTGGGAGCCAGAAACTAGTCTAACGCGGTGTTTCGTCTATACAGCTTCCGTGTCGAGCTGCAAGTCACGTGGTGCCTTCCTCGCTCGTTCGTGTGTGTGTGTGTGTGTGTGTGTGTTCAGCCACTCATCGTGTGTGTTGGTGCGTCGTCCCCTGTCCTGGGCGACTATGTTGAGACCTGTAGTGGTGTGGGAGAGGCTTGTCCTGCCGACATCTAGCTTCATGCGTTGTGTGTGGACGGCTGGGTGACTGACTGCCTCTGATATGGGGAGTGGTGCCTAAGGTGACCTGCGAGTCAAGAGACAACTGTGTCCTGTTAGCTGGTGATAGAAATATGTCAGTGTTGTGCACGTTGGTATCTGCATGTCCTTGCCTCACACTCCACTGCTGCGCCGAGCCCTGTGACGTGCTTCCACCTGCACCGCGGCGCCTGTTGAGTGAGTGAGTGCTGTCCTGACTACTCCTCCACGTGAAAAAATAAAGTAATAATGACCAAAAAGCCATTTCTTTATTTATTTACTTGTTTATTAATTCATTTACCTTAAAAGTATACATCTGAATATACGTGAACAATAATGCATACACTGCTACGGAGTGAAGAGCAGGACGTGGCAAGCTGTGGCGACTGGCGGCGACTTCCACAGACTGAGGGCGTCACAGCACATGGCGCAGCGCCCTCCTGGCGTCCCTGGCCTGTGCTGCGGGCATGAGGAGCCACAGGGCAGCGCTCAGCAGGTCCAGGGCTACCAGCACACACAGGCTCACGGAGTAGCTGCTCGTCAGGTCCCGGATCAAGCCTGTGGAGAAAGATTGCGTCCGTCTCTCTCTCTCTCTCTCTCTCTCTCTCTCTCTCTCTCTCTCATGTAGTTATAAATGAAATATCCTGACTGGCCTCACCTATGAGCGGCCCCAGGGTGGGGAAGCCGACAGCGCCCGCCAGACCCACAATGCCAATGGTGGGTCTGAGGTTGTCCAGGCCCATGTAGTGCACGATGGCGAGGTTGAACATGCTGAGCGAGAAGCCCAGACCCAGGCCGAACACCACGCCAGCCGCCATCAGCTGCCACAGCTCGCTGGACAACACAGCCACTGGAAGAAAGGCAGACAGTGTTTCCTTGGTTGTGGCGTCAACACTCGTGCTCCCGCCATTGGAGTGTTTCAGTGTGAGAGCAGTGGTGGAGTGTTGCAAGGCTGAAGGCGGCGGGTACCTGCGATGCCTGACGCCCTGAGCAGGTAGCCCAGCATGACGGAGAGGCGGATGCTGAACATGCTGCAGTCTGACAGCGGGGACACCACCAGGCGAGTGACAAGGTTGGTGACGCCCAGCAGCGCTATGCAGCGGGCGGCGTCCTCCAGGCTGTGGTGGGCGGCCTTGGCCACGAAGGGAAGCATCATGATGAAGTTGAGGAAGGTTGTCTGTGTCAGCGTGATCGTGACAGCCAGGATGACACACCTGCACTGGCGCAGCACACCCACGTCTGTCCTGATCCTTTCCCCGACACGCAGCAGCGTCCTGCACAGCACATTCTTGCCCCGGGCCTTGTCACCTGGCGTCGACTCCTCTCCCTCGTCTGCCAAGAAAGCCAGTCCGGCGGAGACCTCTGACCCGCCTGACGCCATGGACGAGAGGCTCCCGGAGAGGGATCCTCTCAGCCTCTGCACGGAGCGGTTCCTCGGCGCCGGCTGGGAGGCACCAGACGCCTGGGTGCTGCGAGGCGTCACGCTGGGCGCCGGCGAGGAAGCTTTATCGCGAGGCATGAGAGTCTGCAGTGTGCCGTGCTGTGTCTGCGGCGCCTCGTGTGACCAGGGCTTGAGGTGCCATCTGACGGGGTGGAAAAGGGACACAGCCACCAGTCCGTTGAGTATGATGGCACCGTGGATCAGTGCCGCGCCCTGAAGACCATAAAAGTCAAGCAGGTAGCGAAGGAGGGGCGCAAATATTACCTGTGCCATTGGGCCGCCGGCCACCAGCAAGGTGTTGGCCTTACCACTGTTCTTGTCGTAGTAAGGCGGCAGGACAGAGAATGCGATGCCCAGAGAGAGGCCGGTGCTGAGGCCTGCGGGACAAAGGCCACGGGTAGTCACCAGAAAGTTGTGAGGGAATCGTGTGTGTGTGTGTGTGTGTGTGTGATTCACCTACGGTCGTCTGGTGGTCACCCAGGCAGCCGTTCCCCTACGGAAAGAGCTCAGAGCTCATAGTGACCGATCTTTGGGTAGGACTGAGACCACTGACACACCACACACCGGGACAGCGAGGTCACAACCCCTCGGGTTACATCCCGTACTTACTTGCTGCTTGGTGAACAGGGGCTACACATTAAGAGGCTCGCCCATTTGCCTCGCTGCGCCCGGGATTCGAACCCAGGCCTTCTTGGTTGTGAGCCGAGCGTGTGAGAATGAGCAAATATTAAGAGACACAATGCTTCACTTACAACGAGTCTGTTCCCCTCACCTCCTAAGACGGAGAAGGAGAAGTACAGGAAATAAACGGAGGGCGCATAGCCGGATAGGATACTGCCGAGAGACGCCATCAGGACACATGTGAAGCCCACAGTGCGCGTCCCGAACTCCTGGCACAGCGGGTTGACGAGGATCATGGACAGGTTCCACAGCAACAGGAACAGGTTGTAGATCCAGGCGGTGGTGGTGGAGGAGGCGCCATTCTCAAACAGGAATCCGGAGAAGAGGATTCCGAAGCAGTAGGGTAACGAGAAAAACAGAGCCTATGGAATGGAAAGCATCTTAAATTTTTGCACAGAACGCTGACAGCTGCATTAGTGGTTACCAGAGACAAAACACACACACACACACACACACAGACCTTCAGAGGGTCAGGACGTGTTTTACCCTTCTCTGAGCACCACCGGGGCGGAATATGACCCAACCGCCTCCCCATCCCTGCCCACCCCATCCTTCAGTGGCAAGTGGAAGTGCTGCAGAATCATAGACAGATTATCAGCAATATCTGAACTGTGAATGAAAAGCAGTGAAGGCGCATCTGTCGTGGTGAACTTAGAGGAAGCTTGACCGTGCGTGCAGTGGAGTGGGTGCGTGAGAAGGGCGTGAGGCATGAGGGCGCCGCGGCCAATACCTAGTTCACCAGGCAGGACATCCATTAACACGGAGAGCCTGCCATCCCACGCCTCTCCTAGGCTGGGTTAGGTTAAGCACCCTCGTCAACCGCCTCGATCCACACCCCAGCATCTGAGGCCGCGACTCCTGCCTGTGCCTCACCACCCGCCCACCGCCGCCACACAGTGCTGCCCTGGCTGGAGTGTAGTCCCCGCCTCCAGGGTTTCCCTCCCGGAGCTCTGCATCACTCTCACACCCTGGCCCTACGTGCAGAACCAAGCCTTGTCTGGTAGGCGCCACACCACCAAACTGATACGATTTCTTTCAGTTTCCATGTAAAACATTTCCTCCTGTCACTGTAATGGCCACCACTCTGCAATACCTCAAGAATCTAATATTAACAATATGTATACAGTGTGCTTCTATGCCACGGGAAATTCTATGTAAACAAAATTTACGATTGTTAAAAGTGGATCAAATAACAAATTTCTTGACCCGAGCTTGTGTAAGGAAGATAAAGCATTTGTAGTGAAGCGATAAGATAATATAAGACAAAGAACAGAGAAACAAATGTGACAGAAGCTCAGGGTGCATGACACTGCAAACACTGATTATAATCGCCATGATGAGAATAGAAGTGTGCTGACCTCAGTTAAGCCTCCCTGGGGTGAGTGACGGTGACTCAAGGCAAGAGAACAAGACTGAATCGTGCACTGGGTGATGTATCCAGCATTACCATGAAAAATAAGCTGTCTGGAGTTTGTGGCGTGCTGGCAATGACAAACACAGATTTTGAATCCCAACATGCACACATTCTCTCTCTCTCTCTCTCTCTCTCTCTCACTTAGACACACTGACTCACATTGACAATAAAAGTACCCAGGGCCACCATCCAACCCCAGCCTCCATCAGGTGAACGGGACTTGCATGGGGCACTCGCGGGGCACCTGTCCTTGTCCTGTCCTTCGCCACATTTCCTTATCGCATCGCCTTGCTCCTCCATTACCGCTGGCTTCTCAACCTCCTCAGCCTTCTCGCCGCTCCCTGCCTTGCTTCTGCTGGGGTGGGTGAAGGAGGCGCCACCACCAGCACCAGCATCACCACCACTCGAGCTATCACAAGGACTGTTACCTGCGTCTGCTTCCGCATTGTCTCTCTCCATGTTGTCTATTCTGCTTTCGTCTTGTGGAGTTTAAACTGTATCCTAAAATTCCTCTGCGCAACACCGCCACTGCTTTCCAAAGGCTCTATATAGAAGTGACACGGGTTTTTAAAGGTGTTTTTACAGTCGTAATGACAGATTAACTAGATTTTACAATGTTAACAGGAGAAGCAGTCTTGGGAACCTGGTTAATCACATCTGTAGCTTTTCAAAATGGTAGTGGTGCGAGAACGAAGAGTTTCGGAATCCAGGCCTTCTGCGCAGTGTGTTGCGAGTTTGTGATGCGCAGCCGTCATTCCCGTTGTTTGTTTTCTGTTTGTTGTGTGGTTTGCTTGGGAGTTTACAAGAGTGGTGTGGCTGTGTCTGTGGCTTACATTATCCCTCCTCTACGATCAGATATCAACTGCTCAGTGACTTACTATTTCGTGTCCAACTGTTCTTTATCTCTGCGGGGAAGATAACAGAACACTTTATTTTTCTTTTTCTCTTCTTGTTCTCTCGATGAACAACTTATAGCACACTTCGTCAGCTGTTTGCTTGTATACACGTTATCTACATCTCGTTATCTATCTCGTTATCTACAGTGACCTTCAGACTGCAAATGAAATACAGTGTATCTCAGTATTACATTCACACTGAACAAGAGGAACGGCCGCTGCTGTGGTGGGTGATGCGATGAATACTAAACACTCGTAATATGTGAACACTTAATGACTGGATTCTGAATAATGCTGGTCAATTTGAGCACAACACACACACACACACACACACACACACACACACACACACACACACACTCTCTCTCTCTCTCTCTCTCTCTCTCTCTCTCTCTCTTTCTTGTTAGTTACCATGCAACACATCACTACCAAAACACGGTAAACGCCACACACCACCACCACCACCACCACCACCACTGGTAGCATCACACAGCACGGTAAACACCACCACCACCACCAGGAGCATCACGCAGCACGATAGCCACCACAGTACACCACCACCACCACCACCACCACAGCTACACTGCATCACCACCGCAGTACTGCAGAGGGCATTGTATCACGCACGCACGCACGCACACACCATTTCATCAGTAAGAATACCCAAGCAATGTTTTTAATTTCTCTCTCTCTCTCTCTCTCTCTCTCTCTCTCTCTCTCTCTCTCTCTCCCCAAATTTCCCAGTCTTTCGCGCTCTGGCTCTCCTCTCCCTCTCTCCCCCCCTCTCCCTCCCTGCTCTGCCCCTTGGTATGCAGATGTGTTCCTCCGTCGATGCCAGACGAGCGATTCTTAATAACTGAGTCTCGACCTTTAAGGAGAAACGGGTGTCTGTCTGTTTGTCTGTCTCACTAAGCAAGGGAACGTCTTACCAGTTTGTACTTAAAACACACACACACACACACACACACACACACACACACACACACACACACACGTAAATATTTCAGTCTCACACCATGACAGTTTTCCAAGGCCATTAAAGATGATTTTTTTTCCACCTTCGGCCTTGTTTCGATTTGTCCTCCTCGGTAAGGCAAACACTAAGGCCTTTGAATGGCCTCGGTAAGGCCATTCAAACACTATACTATTACGCCACTTCTACTACTACTACTACTACTACTACTACTACTACTACTACTACTACTGTTACTATGATTTATTCATTTATTTACTCAGTAAGCGGGACACTGCCCTAGGAAAAAAAAAAAAAAGGGAAGGGGAAGAAAAAGGCCCAGTGAGATGACAATCCCTAAAAAAAGAAGCTAAACTGATCGTCCAAAATTTGAGGGTAAGTATTTTGAAACCTGTCTTTATACTACTACTACTACTACTACTACTACTACTACTACTACTACTACTACTACTACTACTACCACAACTACTACTACTACTATAACTACTGTTATTACTGCTGCTGCTATTCCGACAACAATAACAACTGCAACGACAAGAACAAGAAGAACAACAACAACAACAACAGTGGCAGTGCTCAGCTTTGCTCCTTTGCCACCTTGCAACTCACGCCAATGCGCTGCATTGCCTCTGGCACCGCGGCCATCTGCGCATGAACAGCCCCGCGGTGCATCCTGCTGTGTTCTCTTTAGTACCAGTTCATGGGCCTTGGGTAATTGCCGGTCTGGCGTGCGTGGCGAGAGGCTGGTGTTGCAGTGGTGAGGCAGGGAATGCACCAAGACAGTAAAACCACATCAGAAAACAGGAAAGGTCTAGGGAGTGTTTGTTGTGTGGCTGGTGCAGTGGTGGTGTACTCTAACAGTTGTGTTGTGATGGTGGTGACCTACAGGTGTGTGTCTGCGTGTGTGCATACAGCAGCTCTACTTGTCTAATACACAGAGGAAAAATGTATATCATGGAGGACGAGACGTTGCAAGCTGCTCCAGAAATAAATGTGTGTCATGGATCCACGTCGAGTCCCGCTGGTGGCGACGCGTGCACCACCAACGAGTCAGGCGTGGGGGGAGGCAGCTCAGCGCCTGGTGGGCAGCAGGCGGCAGGTAGATGTTTCGAGCAGGATGGGGAGGAAGAGTGTGCCATGCATTATTCTGTCAAGTCCCGCGCACCTGATGGAGGCTGGGGCTGGATGGTGGCCCTGGGCACCTTTATTTTTAGTGTGAGTGTGTGTGTCTGTGTGTTCGCCAGTTACACATGAGAATTCACTTAATTTCTTCCCTTGTCTTGCCTATCTTATCAAGTTCTTAGGTTGGCTGCAGGATCTGTTATTAACAATGTGGCGTCTCACTTGGTCGCTTTGAGCCCACTTGTGATGTACAGAAGTGTACTAAGATATTTAATTGATGTGGCGCAGCGAGAACCTCCAGATTGCAAACTCCACTTGAGTCATCGGTGACAGCTTACAGCACAACAGGTAACATTAAACACGACTCTTAGAGTGTGTGGCTTCCTCGCGCCAGTACTGCATGCAAGGTAATCAATGCACACACACGTAAGAGGAAAAGTGTTAATGTTCGTACTGCGCACTCTTACAATCCCAATGGTCCTCAGGTGCATGAGCTTTAGTCCTGGCCAGGGTCCGAGGTTAGGAAGGGCATCCACTCGCAGTAACGGCTCTCAAATGCCAAAAGCAAAGTCCTTTCGTTGGGAGGCGCCGTCCTGGCCTAGCCCTGATGGAATGAGGGGAACGGAACGTAAGAACCAAAATATATGACATCTCTTCCACAGACGTTGGTCCACTCGGTGCCTTACTGCTTCGGAATTCTCTTCTCCGGCTTCCTGCTTGAGAATGGCGCCTCCTCCACCACCACTGCCTGGATCTACAACCTGTTTCTGGTGCTGTGGCATTTCTCCCTGCTCCTCGCCAACCCGCTGTGCCAGGAGTTCGGGATGCGCACTGTGGGCTTCACCTGTGTTTCGGTGTCATCTCTCAGCATCATCTTGTCTGGCTTTGCACCCTCGGTTTATTTCCTGTACTTCTCCTTCTCCTTGCTAGGAGGTGAGGATACTGCATAATGCATAATAAATTTGTTATGATGATAAAGTTTTGCTTCATTTACAGATTGTACATTGTCCCGTGTGATGCCAACGTGTGCTGCTTGTTTCCAGGGTTGACTGTTGGCATGTCTGTGAGCATCGCATTCTCTGTCCTGCCGCCTTACTTCGACAAGAACACTGGTAAGGCCAACACCTTGCTGGTGGCCGGCGGCCCAATGGCACAGGTAATATTTGCGCCCCTCCTTCGCTACCTGCTTGACCTTTATGGTCTTCAGGGCGCGGCACTGATCCACGGTGCCATCATACTCAACGGACTGGTGGCTGTGTCCCTTTTCCACCCCGTCAGATGGCACCTCAAGCCCTGGTCACACGAGGCGCCGCAGACACAGCACGGCACACTGCAGACTCTCATGCCTCGCGATAAAGCTTCCTCGCCGGCGCCCAGCGTGACGCCTCGCAGCACCCAGGCGTCTGGTGCCTCCCAGCCGGCGCCGAGGAACCGCTCCGTGCAGAGGCTGAGAGGATCCCTCTCCGGGAGCCTCTCGTCCATGGCGTCAGGCGGGTCAGAGGTCTCCGCCGGACTGGCTTTCTTGGCAGACGAGGGAGAGGAGTCGACGCCAGGTGACAAGGCCCGGGGCAAGAATGTGCTGTGCAGGACGCTGCTGCGTGTCGGGGAAAGGATCAGGACAGACGTGGGTGTGCTGCGCCAGTGCAGGTGTGTCATCCTGGCTGTCACGATCACGCTGACACAGACAACCTTCCTCAACTTCATCATGATGCTTCCCTTCGTGGCCAAGGCCGCCCACCACAGCCTGGAGGACGCCGCCCGCTGCATAGCGCTGCTGGGCGTCACCAACCTTGTCACTCGCCTGGTGGTGTCCCCGCTGTCAGACTGCAGCATGTTCAGCATCCGCCTCTCCGTCATGCTGGGCTACCTGCTCAGGGCGTCAGGCATCGCAGGTACCCGCCGCCTTCAGCCTTGCAACACTCCACCACTGCTCTCACACTGAAACACTCCAATGGCGGGAGCACGAGTGTTGACGCCACAACCAAGGAAACACTGTCTGCCTTTCTTCCAGTGGCTGTGTTGTCCAGCGAGCTGTGGCAGCTGATGGCGGCTGGCGTGGTGTTCGGCCTGGGTCTGGGCTTCTCGCTCAGCATGTTCAACCTCGCCATCGTGCACTACATGGGCCTGGACAACCTCAGACCCACCATTGGCATTGTGGGTCTGGCGGGCGCTGTCGGCTTCCCCACCCTGGGGCCGCTCATAGGTGAGGCCAGTCAGGACATTTCATTTATAACGAGACCATTGGCATCGCCCTAATACATAGAGATACTTCAAAGTTAGTGTTTTGATTTACTTAGTAAACAGAAAGTTTTGAATAGCAGAGGAAGGTTTGCAAATTATTTTGATCATCCATTCTCTTCGACATTCTCTTGATTTATATAAGTAAATTTATGTAAAGTATGTATGTTCCGTGTGAAGAATGACTTAATTGATATGACGTAAGTATAATGCATTTACATATGTCCTTTTGATTCAAGGACTTGATTTGCACAACGATAACGCAAATTACAAAAGACCACGTCATTTCTTGCACTCATAAACACTTTTCAAACTGATAGATTTTTAACTTTGATTTCCAATGAGTACAAACAAACTAAGAAACTAAAGGCCTTTCCACACCAGGAGACATTGTTTGGAAGCACTGTTTGCAAACTGAATGGAAATTGTTTTAATTGTTTGCAAACTGTTTGGAAACTGCTTGCAAATAGTTTTCATTTTTTTTCAAAGTGTATGCAAACTGTTTTTCATTGTTTGAAAACTGTATACTACAGTTTTCAAACAGCTGTTTTCAGACTGTTTGCAAACTGTATGCAATCTTTTCCATTGTTTTCAGACTGTTCGAAAACAGTTTTAATTGTTTCCAGACTGTTTGCAAACTGTTTTCATTGTTTTCAAACTGCTTGCAAACTGTTTTCATTGTTTTCAAACTGTATGCAAACTTTTCCATTCTTTTCAGACTGTTCGAAAACTGTTTTCCATTGTTTCCAGACTGCTTGCAAACTGTTTCCAGCATGCTTTCAAAATTTTTCCAAAATGTTTCCAACCTGTTTCCAAGATTTTCCAAAATGTTTTCAAAGTGTTTGGAAGCTGCACACAGTGTCTGCTGGTGCGAACAGACCTTCGCTATTCATTCAACGCTCGTGAATATGGGAAAAATAACGGAAACACCTTTTCTCTCTTTCTTCCCATCTCGTAAATGTGTCAGACCCTAACCCGCTCCACAGGGCTGATCCGGGACCTGACGAGCAGCTACTCCGTGAGCCTGTGTGTGCTGGTGGCCCTGGACCTGCTGAGCGTGGCCCTGTGGTTCCTCATGCCCGCGGCACAGGCCAGGGACGCCAGGAGGGCGCTGCACGTCAGGACGTCACGTGAGGCAACCTGCCTCTAGCACCACCAGTGGAAACCGACAGAAAAGTGCGGCGGACAGGAAGCCTCGGCACAAGAACAGCAAGGTTTCTTTAGGTTCACTGTTGGCTTGGATACAGACACAATTCCCGCGGCTGCATCTTCTTCACGCAACAAATAATACAGCACGAGACATTGAAAATATGTTATGCCATACTTGGAAATGGTCACATGATTGAAATGAACTTACAGCAAATTAAATAAACCACCAACTCTCTCTCTCTCTCTCTCTCTCTCTCTCTCTCTCTCTCTCTCTCTCTCTCTCTCTCTCTCTCTCTCTCTCTCTCTCTCTCTCTCTCTCTCTATATATATATATATATATATATATATATATATATATATATATATATATATATATATATATATATATATATATATATATGAAGAGATGGTACGTACATAATATTTTTAATTCTCCTAGTGGTGAAACGTAAAGATACTTAATCCAATAAACAAGTCAAACCAACACACTCATAGTTTTATAAGCTTATTATGAAATGCAATGAAACTATGCACATGTAATAAAATACAAGAGTTTAACTTAAAAACTACAAGATTCTCTTAAAGACGTTCATGGGAGAACGGAGCCACAAGGAAGAAAACCAAGATAGAAAACAAGAAAAACAAAATCTTCGGGAGTGAACGGCTATAAATGTGTCAAGGTAACAAGCTACAACGTTAATGTAGTGCTTGTGGCATACAGACAAATGTACAGACCCTCCCAGAGTCTATCATTACAGAACAAACGACGACGAAATACAGAAATAAGATAGACGAGTCCCCGTTCCCGACACAGCGAGGCCCGTGCTGTGAAGCCTTTGCTCTCATCGCAGCGACCAGTTTTAGCACGCTTCTCAAGACTGTTTTGTTTTTTCCGTTAATAATGTAGAAATCTTGTTAATTTGTCACTGGAACCACAAAAAAAAAAAAAAAAAAAACACCAGTAAAGGTCGTGTCACTTCACCACGATTATTTTCAAAGGCCAAATGAAATGATTTGCCAAGTTCTCAAGTGTGTTCCTCCTGTTCATGATGCAGAAATCTTGTTAATCTGTCACTGGAACCGTAAAAAAAATAAATAATAATAATAATAATAAATAAATAAAAACAAATAAATAAATAAAAAAAATAATAATAATGATAAAAATAAAATAAATAAATAAGTAAATATATAAATAAATAAAATAATAGTAATCTATATCACTTCAACTATATAGCGTCTTTTCAAAGTAGTGGAGATGCAACTAACAAGCTTTTCAGAATACGGTGCAAGGCAAAACAGTAGTGGATACGTGTTAGAAGAGTGACCTTGAAGTAACGACCACATTCTGCGCCGCATCTCCACTACGTTCAAATGGCTCTATATAGTTGAAGTTGCCAGGGTTTTTAAGGGTGTTCTTAATGTTCTAGTGACAGATTAACAAGATTTCTACATTATTAACGCTACAAACACTCTTGACAACCCGGCTCTTCATCTCTGTGGCCTTGGAAAACAGTGGCGATGAGAGAGCTGGGAGTCTTATAAGTTACGGTGGTTTTCAAGAGTGTTTCTGCGATTCTAGTGACAGATTAACAAGATTTCTACATTATTAACACTACAAACACTCTTGACAACCCCGCTCTTCACCTCTGTGGCCTTGGAAAACAGTGGCGATGAGAGAGCTGGGAGTCTTATAAGTTACGGTGGTTTTCAAGAGTGTTTCTGCGATTCTAGTGACAGATTAACAAGATTTCTACGTTATTAACAGGTGAAACACTCTTGAGAACCCGGCTCTTCATCTCTGTGGCCTTGGAAAACTGGCGATGAGAGAGCTGGGCGTGTCTGAGCAGGACATAAAAACAAGGGAGCTGCAGTGTGGTTCGATCCGTTTTGTGGGAAAATAGTCTTAAAATTTCCAGCCATCTTTTTTTCTCTTTGCTTTACGGAACAATGTGTTTGCTGTTGCGAGGCGGACCAGCTGCGATGCTTCCCACCCCAGTTGTATAATGAGAGAAATGTCACGACTTGGTTATATAATAATTACTAGCTTTATTTGACATTATCTTACGTAACACACACACACACACACACACACACACACACACACACACACACACACACACACACACACACACAAGATCACGTACATAAATGCATGAACACATACGTACGTACTTATAAACAACAACAACAACAACAACAACAACAACAACAACAACAACAAAGGAAAAAACATAGATAAAACAATAAAGGAGGAAGAAGAGAGAAGAAGAGAAGAGTCTTACTACGAGCAATCAATAAGAAAGGAAGAGAAGGGGAGAGGGAGAAGAGGAAGAGAAGGGAGAGGGAGAAGAGAGACGGGAGGCGGAGAAGTGGGAGCGAAGGGAGTGGAAGGGAGGAGGGAAAGGAAGAGGGAGAGAAGGGAGAGGGAGGAGAAGAGGAAGAGAAGGGAGAGGGAGGAGAGGAGGGAGAAGGGAGAGGGAGGGTGAGAAAAGGAAGAGGCACGGAGGGGGAGAGAAGGGAGTGGAAGGGAGGGGGAGGAAAGGAAGAGGGAGAGAGTGGGAGAGAAGGAAGAGGGAGAGAGGGGGAGAGAAGGGAGTGGAAGGGAGGGGGAGGAAAGGAAGAGGGAAGGAGGAGGGAGAGAAGGGAGAGGGAGACAAGGGAGTGGAAGGGAGGGGGGAGGAAAGAAAGAGGGAGGAAGGGGGAGAGAAGGAAAAGGGAGGGGGGGGGAGAGAAGGGAGAGGGAGGGAGGGGAGGGAGGGAAGAGGGAAAAAGCCAAGTCATTAATGTGAAGACTGACTCTTCAGTTTAGCGTGAGAAGAGAACCAGCTGAGAAGGAGGAGGAGGAGGAGGAGGAGGAGGAGGAGGAGGAGGAGGAGGAGGAGGAGGAACAACATCATCATCAAGGAGAAGAAAGGAATAAATAATAACAATACTACTACTACTACTACTACTACTACTACTAATAATAATAATAATAATAAAAATAATAATAATAATAAGAAGAAGAAGAAGCTGGAGGAGGAGAAAAAACTGGAATAAAGAGATTAAAAGGGAGGAGAGAGAGAGAGAGAGAGAGAGAGAGAGAGAGAGAGAGAGAGAGAGAGAGAGAGGCACTGAGAACAAATCAGCTGTGCGTGTGTGTGTGTGTGTGTGTTTGCATATATAAAAGACGCACATCGAAGCTTCTCGTGTACACATCAGAATTCATCATGTACGTAAGCTGGTGTGTGTGTGTGTGTGTGTGTGTGTGTGTGTGTGTGTGTGGCATCTTTCCCTCTTTAGGTATCATTAACTATCACTAACTTCTTAACAATCCACACTACCTCATTATCTCACTATCTCCTACTACTACTACTACTACTACTTAGCCAAAGGAAGCATATTGTTGTTATAATTTCCCCCTAAACCTCTTAATTATCAATATTCTGTCGTATCCTATCAATTTCTAAGCATCTTCTACTACAATATACGTGTCTACAAACATTCCTATACAAATCACCTATCTTTCATTCTTTAACTTCCTATATATATCTTTCTATGAGCAGGCAGACACACAGACACTCCTACCATCCTCTTTTGCTTTGTTTAAAAAATCCTTTCTTTACTCAGATTCCAATTACTGTTAAATTTTTTCAGCAATATACTAGTTACAGGTGTCATATCATGCATCTTATTAACTCCTATGTATATTTTCCCATTACAGCGCATAAAAGCAAACATCCCCGCCGTTTTCTCTTCATTCCACGAAAGTAATAAAGGAAGGGGTATATTCTCCTTTTCAAACTGCTATTGTTATCATAGCTTCCCCTCAAACACTCGAAATGTTTCTCTGTTGTCGCGTACGAACTCAGCCCTATCACACTTCCTTCAGTAATACCAAAAAAAAGAAGAAATAAATAAAAAATAATAATAAAATAAATAAATGAATAAATGAATAAAAAAAAAAAATCTTCTATGCCGCATTTAAATTCTTATTTTTTTTCTTTTTTCCCTCCACTCAATATATCACTTATCGATATCGTGCCTTTCATCCTATAAGCTCCTATGTACAGTTCTCTTATAACAACACATATACAGCGACATTCCTATCACATCTTTCAATAATACCCTAAAACAACAAAAAAAACCTGCATTTTCCTATTCAAACTCCTATATTTTTCTCCAAGCGCTAAATAAACTACTTACACACACATTTCCCTATCAACACACATATAAACAAACATAACTATCACGTTCCCTTCACCAAAAAACCCTAAGAACATCAACAAACTCTTTATTCTCTTATTTAAACTCTTATTCCTTCGTCAGGCAGGTGTTGGTGGCGGTAGCGGCGGCGGTGGTGGTGGTGGCGGTCGGTGTGCAGGGTTACGACACTCCCCACTGCGACGGACGCCAGACTATAGTGCATCTGTTTGAGTGGAAGTGGACGGACATTGCTGCGGAGTGTGAGAGGTTCCTGGGTCCTAATGGATTCTGCGCTGTTCAGGTTAGTGGTGGTGGTGGTGAAGAAATGTGTCTCTTCTCTGTTTTCCTTTTTTTTTTTTCTTTTCTTTCTTGTTCTTGATCTTTTTTCCTTTATTTTTCCTTTCTAGTGGTTGTAAGCAGAAAGTTGGGATGTTTTCTTTCCTTCTTTTTCTCCTTCTCCTCCTCCTCCTTCTTTCATTTCTTTGCTTTTTTTTTTGTGGTTATTTGTATAAAGGAAAAGTTGGGGTATTTTTTTCTTCTTCTTTATGTGGTGGCGGTAAAGGGGATAAATTTGTGTATTTTCTCCTTTCCTGCGTTTTTTTCCCTTTTTGCTTAACTTAAAGTGGTGACGACACAACTACTGCTACTACTGCTGCTACTACTTCTACTACTGCTGCTACTAATTGTTCATCTACTGTGATTACTGATATTACTGATACACGACAACAATAATAACTACCACCACTACAACAACTGTCACCACTACCATCACCACCACCACTACTACGACTACCTCACAAACTCACTCTGCCTTATCCTCTCCATGACCACACACACACACACACACACACACACACACTGCAACCTTTCTCAACATTTCTTCACAAAACGCCCAAAATATACATTATTAAACATATCCCCCTACTAACACACATACGCACAAACATTCCCACCCTCACTTCCTTCCACAACGCCTTATAATCCAAATTACCTGTTCTATACACGTTTCTACTGCTGCAGGTGTCTCCGCCCAATGAACACGTGGTGGTGGGCGAGAGTGGGTTCCCGTGGTGGCAGAGGTACCAGCCGGTGTCCTACAAGCTGGAATCCCGCTCAGGAAATAGAGAGGAGTTTATTGACATGACGCAGAGATGTAACGCTGTGGGTGTGAGGTGAGCCGTGACCTAAGGTTGTCACTGGTAATTGCTGCTGCTGCTGCTGCGTGTGTGTGTGTGTGTGTGTGTGCGTTGTTTCTCGAGAGTGTTTTCAGGGTTTTAGTAAGAGTTTAGCAAGCTCTAATGGAGGCTATCTGGGGTTTTCAAGGGTGTTTTCAGGGTTCTAGTGAGCGTTGAAGAGGCTCTGCTATCAGTTACCGGGTTATCTCAGAGCAGCTGGGGTTTTCAAGGTTCTGGTGAAAGTTTAACAAGTTCTATTGGAGGTTGTTGGGGTTTTCAAGTGTTTTCAGGGTTCTAGTGAATTTAAGAAGCTCTAATGAAGGTTACTGGGAATTGCAAGGGTGTTTCTAGGGTCCTGGTGAAAGTGAGAGGTTGTACTGAAAGTTAGCGGGGCTTTCAAGATGCGTTCATGGTTCTGGTGACAGTTTAGCAAGTAGTCAACAGCAGCAATGGAACCAACACCCACGAAGACCCAGCCAATCACAATCACGGCCTTTGAAAACACCCCTGACGAGAGAACCAGCACAATCACAACACAAACCAATCATTTACCCAGCAACACTTCCCCTCCACTTCACAAAACACACTTAAACACCCACTTCTCTTCACTGTATCTAAACCAACTTGCACTTCATCACCGCCTTCTGCAGGATCATTGTGGACGCCGTCGTGAACCACATGTCGGGGCTGGGAAGGGCGGGGCAGGGATCAGGCGGCTCTTCCTTCAATGCTGACAATCTGGACTTCCCCGGCGTGCCTTACTCCAGCGCTGACTTCACTCCGAGAGATCTTTGCCCTTCCTCTAACGGTGAGTACCCCAGATCATATTGAATTAACCCTTAAAATCCGGTTGACTTCTTGAAAATGGTAGGTAAGATCACTTCAACTAAAAACGGTACGGAATTTGATGCCTTTTAACCCCCGTGAATTTCGTTCAACACTACACAGCTCTAATGTTTCGTAAAATCATGAAATCCGAGCTTTAAAAGTACAAGAGGGTACAGAACCTTAATGATACACTGACATATGAACCCTCTCATTCTAACTTCGTGTTCCTTAAGTTTCCGTTAGTTTAACCCATTTTTCTTTTCTATAGATTCATAATTTTTGTGCTTTTTATTTATTTATTTATTTTTTTTTTTATAATTCCATAATCTTGTTTTTAGTGTCAATATTCTCTTTGTCTTTCAAATCTTTTCAAATCTTCGCTGCTTTGATGTTTCGCAGCTTCGCCATGAACCAAGTCAATCAATCATCATCATCATCAGGAGGAAGAGGAGGAGGAGGAGGAGGAGCCACATACTACCACTATTAACAACCATCATTAACCTTCACTAACTACACCCTAACTATCTGTCAACCACCAAGTACCTAACAATCACTAACTACCGGCAAAGAACACGCTAACAATCATCCTAATGGCAACTAACGACCCCAAAGAACCATTTACAATCCCTCACAATCTCTAACAACCATTAACATTTCCTAATCACCCTCATAACCTACTAAACTATCATCAGCTACGATTAAAAGCACCTAACCACAGCTGTTAACCTCTGAACTACCATTAACTACCACTAACAAGCATTACCAACAATTGAATTACTATTAAAACTCCCTAACCACTCTTATAAAATAAACTATCGCTAACTGCCACGAATCCTCTAACAAGCCCTAACTACCATTCACTTCTACTAACTCTTAACTCTAACAAGCCCCAAACTCTTATAAACAACTAAACTACCACTAACTACCACGAATACTCTAACAAGACCTAACTGTCATCAACTTCACTAACAACACTTACCTCTAACAAGCCCAACTACCACTAACTTCACTAACAACCCTTACCTCTAACAAGCCCAACTACCATTAACTTTCACTAACAACTCTTGCCTCTAACAAGCCCCAACTACCATTAATTACCACTAACGACTCTCTAACAACCGCACAACGACCATTACCTTCCACTAACGACCCTTAACTCTCTAACAACCACCAGGGCAGATTAACGACTATAGCAACGTGAACGAGGTGCGCAATTGTTACCTGGTTGGACTGACAGACCTGTATGGAGGAAAGGACTACGTGAGGCAAATGGTCTCTAACTACTTTAACGACCTAATTGACATTGGCGTGATGGGATTCCGAGTTGATGCAGCGAAACACATGTGGCCTGGGGTGAGTGAGTGTGTGTGTGTGTGTGTGTGTGTGTGTGTGTGTGTGTGTGTGTGTGTGTGTGTGTGTTTTATTAATTTTTCTCCGTTTTCTGTTTGTGTTTGTGTTTTACCAGAGATATTTTGGACAATTTTCTTCTTCTTCTTCTTGTTTTTTTTCTTCTTCTTGTTCTCCTTCTTCTTGTTCTTGTTCTTTGTTCTTGTTCTCCATTTCTTCTTCTTCTCCTTCTTGTTCTTGTTCATTTCTTCTTTTTATTCTCCTTCTTGTTCTTCATTTCTTCTTCTTCTTCTTCTTCTTCTCCTTCTACCACTCTCACTTGGAAGTTTCCACACACACACACACACACACACACACACACACACACACACACACACACACACACACACACACACACACACACAGTTTCAAGACATAATATATTTAGACAATTAACGACTCAATATAGTGTTTGTGGTTAGTAAAATATCTGTCTGTCTGTCTGTCTGTCTGCCTGTTTGTGTGTGTGTGTGTGCGCGCGTGTGTGTGGTATGGTGGATGACACTCCCACAACCTAAGCCTTCCACCTCCTGCACCTCCTTCCTCGCCTCCCTCAGGACCTCGAGGCCATTGAGGGACTGACCCACGACCTGAGCACCGCGGCAGGCTTCCCTAGCGGCGCGCGGCCCTTCTTCTTCCACGAGGTGATAGACCAGGGAGGCGAACCCATCACTGTCAATGAGTACTTCGGCGTGGGTAAGAGAGAGAGAGAGAGAGAGAGAGAGAGAGAGAGAGAGAGAGAGAGAGAGAGAGAGAGAGAGAGAGAGAGAGAGAGAGAGAGAGAGAGAGAGAGAGCGCCCTTTTCCAATACATTTTCTTCCTTTCTTTGCTAATTAACGTAACCCCCACTCCACCCACGCCTCCAGGACGCACCACGGAGTTCAGATTTTGCAAGAAGGTGGCGTGGGGCATCAACGCCTTTGACCAGCTGGGCGGCGTGTATGACCCTGGCTGGGGGATGGCGCCCCCTGAAAAGGCTGTGGTGTTTGTGGACAATCACGATAACCAAAGAGGCCACGGCGGTGCTGGAGACGTGTTGACCCATAAGACGGTGAGTGAGAGGCAGAGGGAGGGAGAGTGAGGGGAGGGAGAGAGGGAGAGTGAAGGAGGGAGAGGGAGCGAGGAAGAGTGGGGGAGGGAGAGTGAGGGAGTGAGGGAGAGGGAGTGGGAGGAGAGTGAGGGAGTGAGGAAAACGGAATGAGGGAGAGTGGGGGAGGGAGAGTGAGGGGAGAGTGGAGGGAGTGAGGAAGACAGAATGAGGGGAGAGTGAGGGGGAGTGAGGGAGAGTGAGGGAGGGAGAGTGAGGGAGGTTTCATGACACTTATTATTCAGTTTTGAATTAATCTTTTTTGACTTTTTAACTTAGTGAGCCTTTTGCTTTTATTTGTTCTTTTGTTAGCTTTGACCAGTGCTTCTCCTACTACTACTACTACTACTACTACTACTACTACTACTACTACTACTACTACCACAGCCACTAAGAAGGAATTGGTCCTCAGATAGAGTGCTGTTAGTGCTGAATCGTTAAGGGAGCTTCAAAAGATAAGACAGGTGTATGGATGGAGGAGACAGGTGGAAAAGAGTAGGCATATTTCACACAGGGACTACCACGTGTAGGCCTGATGGCTTCCTGCACCAACCCTTCTGTTATGTTCACCACTAACACTAACACCACTTACCACAACAGCCGAAGGAGTACAACATGGGCGTCTCCTTCACCCTCGCCCATTCCTACGGGTTCGCGCGGATCATGAGCAGCTACTACTTCGACAACACAGATCAGGGACCTCCGGGGAGCAACAACGGGGGCGGCACTGACTCGGTTCCCATTAACAGTGACGGCAGCTGCGGCGGTGGATGGGTTTGCGAGCACCGGTGGAACGCTATTACGAAGATGGTGAGAGAAAGCGAGTATTTGAAGGGAGTGGGAGGGAAGGGGAGAGAGAGTGTGTGTGTGTGGAGGGATGGGGGTCAGTGTGTGTGTGTGTGTGTAGTGTTAAATTTCATCCGTGGAAGTTTGAGTGTAAAGAACGTAATAAGACAACACAACAAAGGCAACAGAACGAAAATAACATACAAAACAAGAAACAAACATCGCATAACAAACACAACAACCATACAAACAATAACAACAACAACAAACAAGCACCACATAACATCAAATAACAGCTTCGTCACCCACCCACCCACCCACCCACCGTCCCACTCCCCCAGGTGAGGTTCCGTAACGCCGTGGCAGGGACGGAGATGGGCAACTGGTACCAGGAAGGCGATAACGTGGCGTTCTCCAGGGGCGACAAGGGCTTCTTTGCCATGTCCAAGTGGGGGGCGTTCGACAAGACCCTGCAGACTGGTGCGTGGAGGAGGAGGAGGAGGAGGAGTAGCTGAAGTAGTAGTAGTAGTCATAGCAGCAACAAAACCATTATATAACTCTTAAATAACAACACACACACACACACACACACAGACACACCCCACCACAAGCACCACTAACACCCACCCCCCCCTTCAGGCATGCCCGCGGGGACGTACTGTGAGCTGATCAGCGGCTGCGCCAATAAGGTGACAGTGAACGGTGACGGCACTGCACACGTCACCATTAGCAACAGTGAGGAGCCCATGTTTGCCATCTGCGTGGGTTGTGACGCTGACGGACCCACTGTGGAGCCTGGTACGTGACGCTGCAGGGGAGAGAGACAGAGAGACAGAGAGATAGAGTATGTAATTAATGAATCTCCTTCTTCCTTCGTCTGGTCCAATGGAGGTCGCCACAGTGGGTCAACCTTCTTCAGCACACTCTTCAGCGTCTTTCCCTGCCTCTTGCTTCTCTTCTCTCATCCATATATCCCCTTGGTCTTCCTGTCTTCCTGCTGGTGGGTGGGTCCATGTTCAGCATCCTCCCTCCCACACGTGCCTCGTCCCTTTTGACATACCCCAGCCATCTCAGCTTCACCTCTCCTGCCTTGTCCGAACACCCAACTGACACAGGAAAATGATACGTGGAGTTCCATTGGTTTTTCCTTATCCAGGTTTTTTCCCTTCCTCCCTCTCTCTTTCCTTCATTCCTTCCCTCCTTTTTTCCTCTCTCCTCTAACCTCTTCTTCCCTTCATTCCTCCTCTCGTCATTCTCGTTTTTTCCTCACCTTTTTTCTTTTTTCCCTGCCTTTTCTCATTTCTTCTCTTTCTGTCTGTCTACTCTTCTCTCTTCCTTCTCATTACTTCCTTCTCTTCTCTTCTTCCCTCTTCCCAAACTGACGTACCCATGACATGAATCAAATCACCCATTTAAATCTACAATAAATGTCCGTCCACACTAGCAAACTGTCTTGAAACATTTTGGAAACCGTTAGCAAATATTTCGGAAACAGTTTGGTTAGGTTAGGTTACAGACTGCTTGAAACTTTCCTACACTGTCCCTGAACCCTTAATTCCTCCCCATGCGCAGGCCACACCACCACGCAGGGCCCCACCAAGCCCCCAGTGACGGGCCAGGCAAGGACTGTTATCTTCGTGCACAAACAGACCAGCGTGGGACAAGACCTGTTCCTCAGAGGCGGCATTGACTCTGCCCATAGACCAGGTGTGTGTGTGTGTGTGTGTGTGTGTGTGTGTGTGTGTGTGTGTGTGTGTGTGTGTGTGTAACCTAACCTAACACTAACCTAACTTAATGTAATCTAACTTTGCTTGACCTAACTTAACCTAACTAACTTAAACTATCAAACTGCCATTAGAGCTTGTTAAAAGTAGCTGAACACTATCCTAACCAAAAACTGATCTATCCATCCATCCATCTACTTATCCATTTATCCACGTATCTATCGCTCTCTAATCAGATCACTAAATAAACTAACAAACACCTTTTGCAAACCCCAACAACATCCACTAGAACCTGTAAAAGCATCCATCTATCCATCTATTCACCTAACCACCCGTCTACCAACACTAGATATACACCCTCCCTCCATTTATCACCCATCTCTCACCAGGCTGCACGGACAACGCAGAGTCAGACGCATGCGCAATTGACATCACAACAAACAGCTTGGGGACCGGAGACCACTACAGCAAATACGATGCGTGGCGAGTTGGTGACACGAAGCTGGACTGGTATGGAGCACAGCAAGGCCAGGGGACTTACCAGGGCCAGGCTGCCTCAGGGACCCCCATGGCCTGGACCACAAACAAACCAGGGGCCAACGGGTACCAAGAGTTAAACATGTGAGTTGGAAATTAAATACGTTGCTATTACTTGAAGTACCATAGGAATGCAGGTTAAATAAAGGTACGTAACCCTTTCTCTCCCCCTCCCGTGTTAAGACTGGGAATGAAGTAAGGAAGGGAGGAAGGAAAGGAGGAAGGAAAGGAGGGTTTGGTGAGGCTGAGAGAAGGAAAAGGACGTAAGAGAGGAAGGAAGGGAGATAAAGAGTAATTGAAAGGGAGGTAGAGTAAATGGAGGAAGGAAGGAAGGAAGGAAGGAAGGAAGGAAGGAAGGGAGGGAGGGAGGGAGGGAGGGAGGGAGGGAGGGAGATAGAGAGTGTGTGATGAATAGTGAATGATGGAAGAGAGAGGAGATAAACTGAAGGAAGAAATTAAGGAAGAAAGAAAGAAGGAAGGAAGGAAAGAAAGCAGCGTGTGAATAACAGGAATAAGTGATAAAAGAAAGAAGCATAGGAAGAAATAAACGTGACTGGAAGAGAACGAACGATAACAGGAGATAGAAAGAAGCTGATAAACAAAGAAATAAAAATACAAGAGGGAAAGTGAGAAAAGAGATACGTGAGGAGGAATAAGAATAAGAATAAGAATAAGAAGAAGAAGAAGAAAACAATAGCAAACAGAATGAGCTTAACAATGATAAAAAAACAAATAAATAAATAAATAAACTTGTGAGTGAGTGAACGAGTGAGCGAGTGAGTGAAATGAAGGGGAAGGAAGGGAACAACAGAAGGAAGTGAGTGAGGGGAAGACAGCGAGGTGAAGGGAACGCCAGTAGAGAGAGGGGTGGGAGAGGAATAGGTAAGCAAGGCCGGGCTACAGGAAGGGAAGGGAAGGGGAGGGAATGGGTGGGGAGAGGGGAGGATGGAATGTAAAAGCTGCTTCCCATGATGCATTCTGATGAAGCTGTGACATCGAGAACAGTGCCAGATCAACCTAACCTAACCTAACCTTAACCTAACCTGACCAACCTAACCTAACCTAAACCTAACCTGACCAACCTAACCTAACCTAACCTAACCTAACCTGACCAACCTAACCTAACCTAACCTTAACCTAACCTGACCAACCTAACCTAACCTAACCTAACCTAACCTGACCAACCTAACCTAACCTAACCTGACCAACCTAACCTAACCTAACCTAACCAACCTAACCTAACCTAACCTAACCTAACCTTAACCTAACCTAACCTTAACCTAACCTAACCTAACCTTAACCTAACCTGACCAACCTAACCTAACCTAACCTAACCTAACCAACCTAACCTAACCTAACCTTAACCTAACCTAACCTAACTTAACCTAACCTAACCTAACCTAACCTAACTTAACCTAACCTAACCTAACCTAACCTTAACCTAACCTAACTTAACCTAACCTAACCTAACCTTAACCTAACCTTAACCTAACCTAACCTAACCTTAACCTAACCTAACCTTAACCTAACCTAACTTAACCTAACCTAACCTAACTTAACCTAACCTAACCTAACCTAACCTAACTTAACCTAACCTCACCTAACCTCAACTTAACCTAACCTAACATATATAGCATAGGGTTGACATCAGGTTTGGATCATGAGGAGGAGGAGGAGGAGAACGATAAGGAAAAGGAAGAGGAGGAGATGGAGAAGGAAGAAAACGAAAAGAAAGAAACCAACAACAACAACAACAACAACAACAACAACAACAACAACAACAACAACGAACGAGCAGGAGGAAGGGAAAGAAAATGAAACGGAGGATTGATTGATAAAAAAAAAAAAATAAATAAATAAATAAAACTAGAGAAGAGAGAGGGGGAAAGGAGGGGACCTTAGGAGGAAGATGAGAGGAAGAGGAAGAGGAAGAGGAAGAGGAAGAGGATATGAACGGTATACAGGAAGAAGCGAGATGTATGGGTGGCAGTGACTCTGACACCTTCACGGCCACTTCAAGCCTTTCCTGTAGTGACGAAGGTGTGAGAGAGGGAGAGAGAGAGAGAGATGGAGAGAGTGTACGTGTGTGTGTGTGTGTGCATGTGTCTATCTTCAATAAAATCATGAAAACACCCTTGAAAACCCCAATAACTATAAAATCTATCTATCTACCCACACACACACCTATCTACCTATCTACCTGTTATCTATCTATCGACTTCCCCTCATCTATCCAGCTAACCTACTTACCCACCTACCTATCCTACTATCTATCTATCTATCTATGTATCTATCTATCAAAGGTACGGGGAACATTACTGGATGGCTGACGTAATGATGAACTGTGATGAGACCGAGACAGGCTGGTTTGATGTCAAGGCCTACCTCACCAACGGCGTAGGCTGGGAAGGTGACGTAAACCAGGTGAGAGAGAGAGAGAGAGAGAGAGAGGAGGAGAGAAGAGGAGAGGGAGAGAGAGAGGAAGAGAGAGAGAGAGAGAGAGAGAGAGAGAGAGAGAGAGAGAGAGGAGAGAGAGAGAGAGAGAGAGAGGAGAGAGAGAGAGATACTACTACTACTACTACTGTTATTGCTACTACCACCACCACTACTACTACATCAACAACTCCGCTACCACTGTTAATATTACCACTACCACCACCCACCATCATCACAACAACAACAACAACAACAACAAATATTACTACCTCTACTCTTCTTCCTCCTCCTTCTCCAATAACACCTAATATCTTCCTCTCTCTCTCTCTACCACCATCACCACCACCACTACGTAACGCACCTGCCCTTTTCTCCTCTTCCCCCACAGGTGTCCTCGTGCACAGGTGACGCGGGGGGCAGCAAGCCTTACAACAGCGGGAATCACATGGGGAGGTGCGGATACATCAATGTGTTTGAATTTTCCGCTAATTCTTGCATCATTAAGTCCTTCCCATAGGCCGCCATGATGTGTTCATTAAGAAAGGAATGAAGGGGCGTGACAGTCAGATAGAAAATTTGTGAAGTTGTGTTGGAAAATAGAATGTTAGGAATTTTATTGTAGATTTGTCCCGTGTTCATGCTATATAAAAGTAAATGGAGAAATAAGTAAATAAATAAATGAGTATAAGTAAGAAAATGTGGTTGATTAAATTTTGTTTTTTTTCGTTTTTTTTTCGATTTTTTTGTTGTTTTTTGTAATGTTTGTTTGTTTGTTTGTTTGTTTGTTTGTTTGTTGTTCTTGTTGTTGTTGTTCTTGTTGTTGTTGTTGTTGTTGTTTTGTTCTTGTCCTCGTTGTTGTTGTAGTTGTTGTTGTTGTTGTTGTTGTTGTCGTTGTTGTTGTCCTTCTTTCCTTAGTGAATGTTGATGTTATTGGGCAATCTTTTTCTTATTACTTCATCTTGTTCTTCTTTTTTGTTCTTTTTTGTTCATTTCTACATATTTTTTTCTTTTCTTGCCTTGTTTTCATTGTTCTTACTCTTCCTTTTCTTTCTTCTTCCTAAGTCTAAAATCTTTTCTTAGTCTTTTTTTTTTTACTTTCCTCCTCCTCCCCTTCCTCCTCCTACTCTTCCTTTCTTCTTCTTCCTATAATTTAATAGTTTTTTTTTTCTCTTTTCTTCTTCCTCAGACAAAAAATTTTCTTACTGTTCCTCCTCCTCCTCCTCTTCCTCCCCATTTCTTCTTCTTCCTATAATTTCATCCAATTTTTTCTCTTTTCTTCTTCCTCAGACTAAAAATTTTCTTACTGTTCCTCCTCCTCCTCCTCCTCCTCCTCCTCCTCTTCTTCTTCTTTATGACAGTGAATTTGAGTAATAAAAGACGAAATGTTCTGAAAAGTGGCGCCATTTTACTTAACCTGTGTGTAGCAGTAGTAGTAGTAGTAGTAGTAGTAGTAGTAGTAGTAGTAGTAGTAGTAGCGTGACTATAACAGTTTAAATGGTCGTTTCGTTACCCATCAGGACTCATTCACCCACTGCCACCCATTAAACACCCCATTAACCTGCAAAAGTTGGGAAGAGGGAAGCAGTTAAGACAGTTATGATCGGTAAAGGTGCTCTCTCTCTCTCTCTCTCTCTCTCTCTCTCTCTCTCTCTCTCTCTCTCTCTCTCTCTCTCTCTAATCTGGCTCTTCGCTCCATCACAAACAAAACTAATAACTTCTCTCTCTCTCTCTCTCTCTCTCTCTCTCTCTCTCTCTCTCTCTCTATCTTCCCAAAATACCGCGCGCAATCAGGCCACACAGGTAAACGCAGCACAGGTAACAGGACAACCTAGCCATTACTGCAAGGGCCTCCTCACCTGGCCCGCTAATTACCTCGAGACTCATTAAATACCTGAGGGAGAAGAGAAAGAAGAAATATCCCCCCTCTCTCTCTCTCTCTCTCTCTCTCTCTCTCTTTAAGCATAGGAGTCATGCGGAAAGAGAAAGTTTGTTTGTTTATTTATTTATTTATTTATTCTGTGGGTGTTGAGAAATCTGTCTGTCTGTCTGTCTGTCTGTCTGTCTGTATGTATGTATGTATGTCTCTTCCTATCTCACCTGCCTCGCTAATTAGCCTGAGACTCATTAATACTTCCTCATATACCTGTCCTGGCGCTCTCTCTCTCTCTCTCTCTCTCTCTCTCTCTCTCTCTCTCTCTCTCTCTAATACCGTAAGAATAATCATATCAGTAGTAGTAGTAGTAGTAGTAGTAGTAGTAGTAGTAGTAGTAGTAGTGATAACAAATAATAACTGATAATAATAATAATAATAATAATAATAATAATAATAATAATAATAATAATAATAATAACAACAACAACAACTACAAAAATAAAAAGAAGAAAATGACTTACCTAATCTTTCCTCTTAATTACCAAAGCTCTCTCTCTCTCTCTCTCTCTCTCTCTCTCTCTCTCTCTCTCTCTCTCTCTCTCTCTCTCTCTCTGGCCATGCAGTAAACAAACAAACAAACTAAGGACTAATTATTTTTTCTCTCTCAGCCTAATTAGCTTCCGGATTACTTGTGTACGTAATTGTTGCAGGTGAGAGGGAGGCCCGGCGCACACACACACACACACACACACACACACACACACACACACACACACACACACACACACACACACACACACACACACACACACACACACACACCAATAACATCCTTAAGATCAAAATAAACATAATCTCTCTCTCTCTCTCTCTCTCTCTCTCTCTCTCTCTCTCTCTCTCTCTCTCTCTCTCTCTCTCTCTCTCTCTCTCTCTCTCTAATAGAAAACAGCTACGCAGACATACGCACTTGAGAAAACACACACACACACACACACACACACACACACACACACACACACACACACACACACACACACACACACACACATACACACACACAAACATGTAACTACAAAAATATCTTCATGTGTGTGTGTGTGTGTGTGTGTGTGTGTGTGTGTACATGTGTCCTTCTATGATATATACCTAAGACAAAGCATGACTACTTCTCACGTGATACACACACACACACACACACACACACACACACACACACACACAGTATCGAGCGGCCCTCTTATCACTGAGCAGGAAAGCAGAAGAGGTAGTGGTGTATGAGAGAGAGAGAGAGAGAGAGAGAGAGAGAGAGAGAGAGAGAGAGAGAGAGAGAGAGAGAGAGAGAGAGAGAGAGAGAGAGAGAGAGAGAGAGAGAGAGAGAGAGAGAGAGGGGGGATACGGAAGTTCCTGTATTAGAAGGGAGTGTGAGGAGGAGGAGGAGGAGGAGGAGGAGGAGGAGGAGGAGGAGGTGGAGGAGGAGGAGGAGGAGGAGGAAGAGGGAGAGGGAAATGCGATCGAAATACAGGGGGGGGAAAGGGGAAAAAGGGAGAGAGAGAGAGACAGGGGGAAGAAGGTAGTAGTAGTAGTAGTAGTAGTAGTAGTAGTAGTAGTAGTAGTAGTAGTAGTAGCAATAGTAGTAGTAGTAGTTGATGATGGTGATGAAAAGGAGGAGGAGGAGGAGGAGGAGGAGGAGGAGGAGGAGGAGGAGGAGGAGGAGGAGGAGGAGGAGAACAACAACAACAACAACAACAACAACAACAACAACAACAACAACAACAAAGACAACGACTAAGACAACAAGAAAGAAAATACCAGAGAGAGAGAGAGAGAGAGAGAGAGAGAGAGAGAGAGAGAGAGAGAGAGAGAGAGAGGGGTGAGTGAGGGGAGAACCACCTGAGGGTAAGCAGGTTCCCTCAGTCACGTGCGTACTGTCGTGGGAGGAGGAGGTGCAGGTGCTGGTGGTGATGGTGGTGGTGGTGGTGGTGTTATAAGCAAAGCAGAAAAAGTAGTAGTAGTAGTAGTAGTAGTAGTGATGGTGGTGATAGTATTAGCGTTATAAACAGGACGAAGGGAGTAATAGTAGTAGTAGTAGTAGTAGTAGTAGTAGTAGTAGTAGTAGTAGTAGTAGTAGTAGTAGTAGTAGTGCTATAACCTGAACAAAAGTAATAATAATAATAACAATAACAATAGTAGTAGTAGTAATAGTACCACCACCATCACAACCACTAACTTCTACAGTGAACAAAGAGAACAAGAGAACAGATAGACAGACAGACAGACAGACAGACAAGATGTAACCCTTTCTACAGAACACCCCCTGACTCGTGGTGGTGAGTGAGGTGGTGGTGGTGGTGGTGGTGGTGGTGGTGGTGGTGAGAGTGAGAGGGAGAGTGAAGGAAGTGGTGGTGGCAGTGAAAAATTATTGAATATTTAATGAAGTGTTAAAGAAATAAATAATAATGAAAATTGATTAATGTGTGTGTGTGTGTGTGTGTGTGTGTGTGTGTGTGTGTGTGTGTGTGTGTGTGTGTGTACGTATGTTTGTTCGTGTTATTTTTATTTCTATTTTGTTGCTGTTATTGTCCCTCTCTCTCTCTCTCTCTCTCTCTCTCTCTCTCTCTCTCTCTCTCTCTCTCTCTCTCTCTCTCTCTCTCTCTCTCCATCTTTCTAAATATCTCTTCTACATCTATATTGCCTATTACAAGTAAACAACAATATCAGTAATAATAATAATAATAATAATAATAATAATAATAATAATAATAATAAGAAGAAGAAGAAGAAGAAGAAGAAGCAGAAGATAAAGGGAAGAGACTGACGAAGAAAGAAGAAATCAAGATAGGCAGAGAGAGAGAGAGAGAGAGAGAGAGAGAGAGAGAGAGAGAGAGAGAGAGAGAGAGAGAGAGAGAGAGAGAGAGAGAGAGAGAGAGAGAGAGAGAGAAATATAAATTATCTTACAAGTCTAATTTTAGAATAATTGATTTTATGTTCTATTTGGGGAACAGAGAGAGAGAGAGAGAGAGAGAGAGAGAGAGAGAGAGAGAGAGAGAGAGAGAGAGAGAGAGAGAGAGAGAGAGAGGACAGATCACCCTTAGGTAAAATAGGGACAAAATTATCCATGTGTTTGTTTGTTTATAATCCCTGCGTGTCCCCCCCCCTCTCTCTCTCTCTCTCTCTCTCTCTCTCTCTCTCTCTCTCTCTCTCTCTCATTACCGGTAAACAAATATTTTCCTTTCGTTTACATTTCCCTCACCTCTCTCTCTCTCTCTCTCTCTCTCTCTCTCTCTCTCTCTCTCTCTCTGTTACATAAAACCACACACACACACACACACACACACACACACACACCCGAAAGACGTAATTAGAAGGAACATGTGATAAAAACAGGAAATGAGAAACAAAGGAATTTCTCATTTTAGGAATAAATATTTTTTTCTTTTTCTTTTCTTTTCTTTTTTCCTTTTTTCCTTTTTTTTTTCCCTCACACGTGGTTATTTTCCCTAATAGCCGTGAGAGGTGATCTGACTGCGGCGGTGAGAGAAAGAGAGAGAGAGAGAGAGAGAGAGAGAGAGAGAGAGAGAGAGAGAGAGAGAGAGAGAGAGAAAGAAATAAGATCCCCAATATCCATGAAATTACTCTACAATTTCTCTCTCTCTCTCTCTCTCTCTCTCTCTCTCTCTCTCTCTCTCTCTCTCTCTCTCTCTCTCTCTCTAATCTTCTCCCTCCGCCTTTCTCCTATTTCTTTTTCTCCTCCTTCATTATTTATCGTCTTTCTCTTCTTCATCTTCCCTTTCTTCCCTCACCTCCTCCTCCTCCTCCTCCTCCTCTTCTTTATTCTCCTTCCCCTCACTTCTTTGTATTCCTTTATAAAAATCCTCATTAGACTTATTTTCTCTCTCTCTCTCTCTCTCTCTCTCTCTCTCTCTCTCTCTCTCTCTCTCTCTCTCTCTCTCTCTCTCTCTCTCTCTTTTGTTGTTTATTCTTGTTCTTATTATTTCTTTCTTTCTCCATTTCTCTCTTTTTTATCATTTTTATTGTTTCCTTTATTATTGCACTTTCTCTCTCTCTCTCTCTCTCTCTCTCTCTCTCTCTCTCTCTCTCTCTCTCTCTCTCTCTCTCTCTCTCTCTCTCTCTCTCTCTCTGTAAATAATTTTTTCCTAATTTTTTCCATTTCTTATTTATTTTCATCCATTTTTTTACTATTTTTTACGGTTTACTCATTTTCACCCATTTTTCCTCATTTTCACCCATTTTTTGCTCATTTTTACCCATTTTTTCCTAAGTTCACCCGTTTTTTCCTCATTTTCATCCATTTTTCCCTCATTTTCACCCATTTTTTCCTCATTTTCACCCTTTTTTCCTAATTTCACCCATTTTTTCCTCATTTTCACCCATTTTTTCCTCATTTTCTCCCATTTCTTACTTTCACCCATTTTTCCTCATTTTCTCCCATTTCTTACTTATTTCTCCCATTCTTTAGTATTTTTCACCCATTTTCTCTCATTTCCACCCATTTCTTACTAATTTTCAGCCTTTTTTTTTCTTTTTTAACCTTGAAATTCCAAAAAAAAAGTGATTCTTGTGTATTTTCTTTTTTATTTGAGTTTGAGTGACATTTTCCATTTGGCTTCGTACACATTTCTTTTTTTTCTTGTTTTTTTTTTACTTAATTTCTAACCTAAAAGTTTGCGAGGTTCGTAAAAAGGCAAGAGAAGTATGGAATTATTATTATTATTATTATTATTATTATTATTATTATTATTATTATTACTATTATTATGTTATTGTTATTATTATTATTATTGTTATGTCATTATTATTATTATTATTATTATTATTATTATTATTATTATTATTATTATTAATATTTTACCTCACCCCCAAAAAAAAATCTTGCTTTTATTACAAACTTAATGATTTTTTTGAGTGACTCGTAAGTAATTTCTTTCCTCAACGAAGTCTTTGTTATCATTCCAGTTATTTTTTTTACTGTTTGTTATTTTCCAGTTTATTTATTTAGGAATTTTCAGTGTTATTTTCTTATTTATTTAGTTATTTAGTTATTTTGATTTTTTAAAATTATTTTTCAGTTTTCCTTTTTTTATTTTTATATTTTCAGTATTTTTCAATTGTTTTCTTATTTCTTTCCTTATTTTGTCATTTTCATTTGTTTTCTTTCTATTATCATTTTACTTATTTTTTTAAAATTTTTCAGTTTTTTATTTTCAGTATTTTTCATTTTCTTATTTTTTTTGTTATTTTGTTATTTTCATGTTTTTCTATTAATTTTCAGCGTTTTACTTTTTAATTTTTTTAGTTACTTTTCAGTTATTTTTGTTATTTTTCAGTATTTTTCAGTTATTTATTTTTTTTGTGATATTCCAATTTATTCAAGTTATTTTTAGGCATTTTTAAATCATTTTTATAATTAATCTTAGTTACTTTTCTTATCAGTTAATTATTCCAGCTATTTTTCCTGTTATTTTCAATTACTTTTACTGAAATTCGCTTATTATTTCAGTTACTTTCATTTATTTTTGCTAGTTTTTCAGTTATTTTCACGTAATATCACTAAACTTCCAACTATCCTCACTTTTTTTTCATTTTCAACTAATTTTTAAAGGGAGGAAGCTGAAAGATGGGAGACTGTGAGGGGGCAGAGGGAAGGGGACTGACGGGGATGGGGGAGCTGGGAAGGGAGGCTGAGAGGGGGAGGGTGGCTGATGAGGGGGGTGCTTGGGGGGGTAGTCATATTTCTCACCTGTGTTGATGGTGACAGGTAATTGATATGGAAACTGTGTCTAGGTAAAGGAGGAGGAGGAGGAGGAGGAGGAGGAGGAGGAGGAGGAGGAGGAGGAGGAGGAGGAGGAGAAGGAGGAGGAGGAGGAAA
>NC_087190.1:12374103-12376603 GCF_035594125.1 Scylla paramamosain
TTCCTATTCTTCCTTATTCTTATTCTTATCCTTCCTTATCCTGCTTCTTAATTCTATCATTCCTTCCTTCCTTCTCCCTCTCCTCGTTCTTCATTGACCTTTCTTCTTCCCTTCTTCACCTTTTCCCCCTCCTCCTCCTCCTCCTCCTCCTCCTCCTCCTCCTCCTCCTCCTCCTCCTCCTCCTCTGCTCTCGGACCCAAAATGAAGCGTAATAATTTTTTGTCCTTCAATTTTCTTCGTCAGGTTGTTGTTGTTGTTGTTGTTGTTGTTGTTACTGTGATTGTAGTAGTAGTAGTAGTAGTAGTAGTAGTAGTAGTTGTAGTAGTAGTTGTTGTTTTTGTTGTTGCTGCTCTTGTTTATCCTCTTTTTCATTAGTTATCATTCTATTTCTTCGTTCAGTTCTCCTCCTCCTCCTCCTCCTCTTTTCCCTCTCATGTCCCTCCTCCTCCTCCTCCTCTTCCTCCTCTTCCTAACCCGCCCCCTTCCACCCCCTGCTCTTGTTCTTGTTCACGTTAACGCCATTATCTTCGTGTTCCACTCTGCAGATCAATGAGAGACTGGTAACACCTCCACCACCACCACCACCACGCCACATGCTCCGCTCCACGCCCCCGCGCCAGGCTGGGGTGGGTGGGCAACGTGGGGCGCGTCTCTTCCCCTCCCGCAGCCAGCCAGATCTGACACTAGTTGGTATAAGAAGCGTGTTGTCCCCACGCCCTTTCTCCGCGCCCCACGCCAACCCACAGGCCCCACGACACGCCTCCTGCACCTCCAGCTACTCCTCCGACGTGTTTCCTCACTGCGGCGGCCAGGCAGGGGCGTCAGGGGCAGGTGCAGGGGTGTCAGGGGTGTCAGGGGCGCCGCTAGGGTCGGACACCTTAACTGACGTGCAGGAGGGCGTGTACTTGAGTCAAGACGAGGACTGTGATGATGATAACGACTTCGGTACGACCTCCCGCCCCAATGACATGCCCCCGCCTCGTCATGCTCTCCCCCAGGCGCTCCTCGGTCTGCACGCTCAGGGCTCCAGGGACTCGGCTCTCGGCTCCAGCATAGACGGCGCCGCGAGACTTCCTCCTGATGGCTTGCACGACCGGGATCTGGACACGCCGAGGGAGGGGAGGCACGAGGACGCTGCAGAAGGCGACGAAGAGGAGGAAGAGGACGAGGAGGAGGAAGAGGAAGAAGAGGAAGACCAGGAGGATAATACTGAGGGGGAGGACGGTAAATGTGTAGGAAATGAAGCAGGAAACAAGATTGACACATCACACTCACCAGGACGTCAAGAATCTGAAGAACAACCGCAACAGGAGAGGAAGGGACGCGAGGAGACACCACAGAACACACCCACAGACACTGACGAAGGCACAGAGGACGACACCACCACCACAGAGGCGCCAAACACCCCACACGGCAGCAAAATGCATCGAGGACAGAATTACAGACATCACCCGCTACAAGAACCAAAACGCAACTCAAGGCCTTTGAAAATTTTGACCCCCACGCGTACAGGACCCTTCCCAATGACCCACCCGCCCCTGACAGTGACCCCTGACCCCTTTCCAGAAGGTAGTGGTGACCTGGACGCCTCGCAGGTCAATGTACAGGAGATTATTGACGTGAGGTTAGTTGAGGCGCACCGCTCCGGTCACCTGAACTTGTCCAATCTTGGTTTGCCCTTCTTCCCTTCAGCCGTTCTTCTCGTCGACACCTCAGTCATTCACGTGAGTATTGAGAGAGAGAGAGAGAGAGAGAGAGAGAGAGAGAGAGAGAGAGAGAGAGAGAGAGAGAGATTGTTCTGACCTCTCAAGACCGTTTTTCTTTATTGATTTCTTTATTTTTTTTATTTATTCGTTATTTCTTTCTTCTCTTGTTCTTCTGATTCTTTTTCCTCCTCCTCCTCCTCTTCTTCTTCTTCCTCTTCCTCATCCTTTTCTTCCTTCCTCCACGTCCTTAATCTTTCTCCAGATTTTTTCTTCTTCCTCTTTTCCTCCTTTTTTTTTCCTCCTCCTAATTTGTCCTCTGCAATTTCCTCCACCTCTTAGTCTTCCTCTTTCTCCTCCTCCTCCTCCATTTCCTCCAGCTCCACCTCCTAGTCTTCCTCCTCCTCCTCTTTCTCTTTATCATCATCTTCATCATCAGTAAAGGACCAAAAAAATAATCATAGAACATAAGACACTGAAAAGGTCACACACACTCACACACACACACACACACACACACACACACACACACACACACACACACACACGTAAACAACCTAATATGACTCAATTTCCCTTTCCATCTCAATTTCGTAAAGTTTCTCTTGGTCTTTTGCACTTAAATACACAAGCAAAGAAAACGGGTTGTCATTAGGGAGCTTCAAAAGGCCTACAACACGGCCACTTAAAGAAAACGGTCAACGGTTACGGAAGAGAGGGGAACCTGAAATATTCCTGGAAAGCGAGCGAATTAAAGGGAAAATGATACTGCAAGGGAAGGTTATGTGTGTGTGTGT
>NC_087190.1:12389103-12391603 GCF_035594125.1 Scylla paramamosain
CTTCAATATACTGGGTGAAGTTCCAGCCTGAAATACAGTGATTCTACAGTAACGACAATCCCAAAACCCCCGCCATGATGCTGACCACACCACAGACCACGTGACCCATGCTCGTGGTACTAGACAGATCGGTACAGGGCAGTCCGGTAGACGTCTTGTATCCCTAAGTGAATACCCACATGTCATTAAAGTCCGGTCAGACAGACGTTTTGTACCCCTAAGTGAATACCCATGTCAGCACGTAACCTTTCAGAATAAATTAATCTTTAAACAATAGCATTACTCTCGTAGGCTGACATGCACGTGGCGAGGCACTACTCGTGTTATGGTCCCCTAACAAACCTTCGCTCACCTTGTCCTTTGGCCGAGTCTCCTCCAGCTGATTCTGTCCCTTGCAGCTCCCACTGTGCCTCTCATCCTTTGCATCTCTACCACAGCTCCATCCCTTCATCTCACTCCTTGTACCCTCATCTTCCCTCAACTGGTTTCCTTTAGCACTGATTGGTCCACATGTGCACAGTGCGTGGTGCCTCCCATCCCACCCCCGGCTGCAGGACATCTGTGGCGCCTCACCCGGTTTCAAATACTAGTTATTATTGTACACGTATAACTGATTCCGCTTACTCAAGATAAATGAGCCAGTCCCAGCCAGAATGCAGTGGCAATAAACCTAAAATACGAACACCCACCTGCAGGACGGGTCTAGGAACAGTGGTGGGCCGGGAAATGCACTGTAGCGGGGCCGGCCATGCTCACAGGGAGTGGGAAAAAAACAAAACAGAAAACGAAAGACAACCTCGATGCGCGCTGTGAATTACGCTCTACCTTTCAACAACTGCATTCACTTCTAAGTATCCTTTAAATCTCAGCAAACGATATGCCTTATTTTTCACGACATTCTTAAGCACAGCATTGAACCTCTCACCCCACCAGCCCCGCCACGCCAATAGGGAGTGGGGAACCATCTGAATCACACACATCCTGACGAGCGCTGTAAATATCACTTAATTTGTACTAGTTACCAATATTCCAGTTCGCATTTCATAGTGAACAATACTAATGGTGCAGTGTGTATGTGTGTGTGTGTGTCAGTGAAAGTAAGAAGAGTGAGAAAAGATAATACCAGTTTAGAAATGACGATAACAATTTTTTTTCTTTATTATTTTTGTCTGAACCCAAAATTATCACCTCTTGTATTATTTTCACCACCACCACCACCACCACCACCACCACCACCACAATCAAAACAAAACAAAGACTTTCAACTCCACATTATTTGCTTAATCCACCTCCACCACCACCTCCACTACCACCACCGCCACCACCACAACCACTATCATGCAACCGGGCGCTCAACACAACCATAATCATGCAAGGAGGGTGTGAGTGGGGGAGAGAGAGAGAGAGAGAGAGAGAGAGAGAGAGAGAGAGAGAGAGAGAGAGAGAGAGAGAGAGATTGATAGATAGACAGATGAATAAATAGACAGAAAAACAAAGAAATAAACAGATAGACAGACAGATAGATATATAGACATACGTACTGACAGACAGACAGACAGACAGATAGATAGACCAATAGACAGACAGATAATGAATTGCACAGTTAGTTAGTTAGCAAATTACTTCAATTACTCACTCTACACTCACAAACAAACAAAAACAATATTAACTAGTGACCTACGAACAATAATTACAAAAAAAAAAAACTTAATTACAAAAACAAATAAATAAAATAACTAGCTTGGCATCTTTTACAACAACTTAAATAACATAAACTTATATTTTCACCTGCAGAATTACAAAAATTAACACCTTTCTCTTCATTATTATTATTATTGTTGTTGTTGTTGTTGTTGTTGTTGTTATTATTGTCACCGTTGCAGGTTAGCGACTGTGGCAGAGGTGCACAGAAGAGCGAGAGAAGAGAGAAAAAGGCAAAGACAGATGATGGCTGCCAACAGAGAGATGGTGGAGACACAGAGGCTTAAGTACGTGTGTGTGTGTGTGTGTGGGTGGGTGTGTGTGTTTTCATTATTTAGCTTTTTTATTGTTTTCCTTTGTTTTTTTATTGTTTTTTATTTTTTATTTTTGTATTTCTCTGTTCTTCACGTCTGTCTACCCATCAGTCAATGAATTTAATCTTAGTATTTTTCTATCATTGAGTGAATTAATGAGTGTATCTTTTTATCTATCTATTATTTATCTATCTATTTATTTATTTATCTATCTATCTATCTATCTATCTATCTATCTATCTACTTAACAATCTATTTATCAACTATTTATCTATCTATCTATTTATCTATCTGTCTATCTACCTAACAATCTTTTTATCAAACTATCTATCTAACTATCTCTCTCCCTCTTTCTCTATCTATCTATCTATCTATCTATCTATCTATCTATCTGTCTGTCTGTCTATTTATCTATCTATGTTTATATGTATGTATGTATGTATGTATGTATGTATGTATATATTTAAACGTAAAATCAACAAAGA
>NC_087190.1:12396603-12411603 GCF_035594125.1 Scylla paramamosain
AGGAGGAGGAGGAGGAGAAGGAGGAGGAGGAGGAGGAACTCTGGGTCATCCTGCAGCAATAGTTAATCAACTGCATCATTTAAGGAGACAATTGCATCGTTTAAAGGTGAACTGTGTTATTTAGAGAGAGAGAGAGAGAGAGAGAGAGAGAGAGAGAGAGAGAGAGAGAGAGAGAGAGAGAGAGAGAGAGAGAGAGAGAGTATTGATAACGAATGTGTAAGGAGTAAACTTGTTGATAAAGTGAGAAAAAGATTTTGTTTGTGTTTTCTTTTCTTTTCCGTACACACACACACACACAAAAAAAAAAAAAAAATTAAATAAAAATAAATAAATAAATAAATAAATAAATAAAACGTGTGTGTGTGTGTGTGTGTGTGTGTGTGTGTGTGTGTGTCCTATTCCCTACCCATGACAAGGTTGATAACAGCAACCTTCATAGGTTAAACACACACACTTTCTTAATACAAACATACATAAACAGAAAACGTACATAGAAGTAGCAATGAATTCCTAATGATGGTAGTAGTAGTAGTAGTAGTAGTAGTAGTAGTAGTAGTAGTAGTGGTAGTGGTAGTAGTGGCAGTAGTAATGATGATAATGTTAATAAGTGTAAAAATAATGAGAATAATAATAATAATAGTGATGATAATAATGATTATGATAATAATAATGTGTGGTTGTTAGCTAGTTGTGTGAACGAGTGAATGAGCGAGACTTGTGTGAGGCATGAATACGTGTATGAGTGAACGAGCTAGGCTTCAGTCATACGTGTTAAGTGGAAGTGCGCGGCCTGGCGCCGGGAGATCACCTACCTCCAGCCTTCTGTTCACACCTTCTGTGAATAAACACCTGCACTGTTACCTGCGTTTCCTGTGCCCCTGCTGGTCAAGAGTCGAACATGGCGCAGTGAGTAGGATCAGGACAAGGCTGCAGTGGGTACGGCGCAGAATGGAGAAGCAGTTGGAGGCGCTGGCTGCCCTGCTAGCGCGACAGTCGGAGCAGAGTCAGGCTCTGCTAGCGCGACAGTCGGAGCAGAGTCAGGCTCGCGAGGAGCGTTTAACCCAGCTGCTGGAGAGAGTGGGGACACAAGCTCCCAGTCGCACCACGGCGAGCAATGAAGGCGAAACCACAGCCCGCAGCACGTCTACCCAGGGCGCGAGGTTCCCGACGTCCGCCACCATCATTCCTCACTTAACGGCGTCAGCATCTTTACGTGAGTTCGACACGTGGCGCCATAAGTTTGAAGGATACGTAACCCTCGCCAGGATAGACTGTCTCTCCCTGGCTGAGCAGAGGGCGGCACTCGCTGCTGTCCTAGACGACGAGTGGACCCGTACACTTCGCTACGGGATAAGCTTACCGAGAGACGCGGAGTTAAGAACCATCCTCGATGCAATGTGTGAGTACCTGCGAAGCCAGCGCAACATCATCATGGATAGAAGAGACTTCTACTCCCGCGTGCAAGAAACGCAAGAAGGTTTTGACGACTTTTTATGTGCTGTTAAGGAAATCGCCAATTTCTGTGACTTTTGCGACCAGTGCATAAACCATCAGCTGCGTGACAGAATTGTCGTTGGGACACGAGACGAAGTGGCTCTGAAACGCATGCTGGAAAACAAGAAACTCACCCTTGAAAACGCCATAGATATTTGCAGAGCATCAGAGAGCGCTAACCAGTGTAGTGCAGTACTAAGGGGCGGCTCTCACTCTTCGAGCCATGGTGTGAACGCTGTCTCGAACTACAGGAAGGGCAGTTTCGGGGGCTCAAGCCCCACGGGCTGTTATCGTTGTGGCAAAGATTGTCGCAGTGACAAAAGGGGATGCCAGGCAATAGATAAAGTGTGTCGTAACTGCGGGAAAAGAGGGCATTTTGCGAGTGTATGTCAGCAGACAGTGAGGAAACGACGAGGAGCTTCGAGGAGTTCCTCAACTGTCTCTCCTCATCGCGGTGCAGGCCCGAGGCGGGGAGCCAGTGCCAGTGTATACCAGCTCTTATCAGGCGTATACACAAAGACGGTGACGGCACGACCTGCGCCCCAGGTGCTCATTACCGCCACACATCCCGCTGGAAGAGACAAGATTACGTGGACTCCTGACTCTGGGGCCGAAACGACCGTTATTGGCCTCGACACGGCAACACTCCTTGGAATCCCGCCCTCCAGCTTGGCGCCCGCTGATGGTGATGGACTTTATGCTGCCGGTAATCACCCCCTCACCTGTGTAGGAACTTTCTCGTCGCACTTGCAACTGGGCGACAGGGAAGCTGAGACTGTTGTGAGCGTGGTGAAGGAGGTGAAGGGGGCGCTGCTTAGCTGGTACGATTCCATCGCTCTCGGAATCCTCCCCGAAGATTTTCCGGCTCAAATCCGACCGCTACGCAGGGAAGAACAGCACACCGGCAACAGCTCCATCAAGTACCCGACCGCCTCGCAGCCACCTCTATCTACGCCCACAGAAGTGATCAGCTGGCCTCATTCCTACGACCCAACGCCACAGCAGCGTGCGGGGCACGCTGCTGCTGTGATCAAGGCCTTTCCCAGCGTCTTCGAAGCAAAGGAAGGTTTACGTGCAATGGCTGGTGGATCCATGACCGAAAGGCAAAAGGGATCGACACACTGTGTGCCCGACGCCCTCTCACGTGCTCCAGTACAGGACCCAGTGGAGGAAGAGGATGCTGCTACTTCTGGTGACCTCGACCCTCTCCACTCAGCGGTCATCTCAGCGTTATCTGCCACCAATGAGGACGGCGTCCGCTTAGCACCACTCCAGGATCAGACTGTGGAAATGGTACGTGCCGCAGCAGCAAGAGACGGGGAGTACTGCTTGCTCAAGAACGTCATCATCGAGGGCTTCCCTGATCATTGCCACGACCTCGATCACCGCTTGCGTACGTACTGGCCGGTGCGCAGTCTGCTGGCCGTAGACGACGACCTGGTGGTTTACGGGCCGAGGCTTCTTATTCCTCACAGCCTCCGCCGAGAAACACTAGAGCGACTCCATGACAGTCATCAGGGGATGGAGCGCACCAAGCGACGGGCCCGACAAACGGTGTACTGGCCTGGTATGGACAGAGACGTTGAGAACGTCGTTTCTGGATGCTCACTATGCCGTCCACTCCTACCAAGCCAAGCCAACGAACCTCTCTGGCAGGACACGGACACACCCAGCAGGGTGTTTGAGTCAGTTTCTGCAGACTACTTCCACGCAGCAGGCCGTACATACCTCGTGTATGTAGATCGCTTGTCTGGGTGGCCTCACGTGTCTGCATGCTCACGTCCAGCATCGGCTGATCAGCTCGTTCGTGTCCTTCGGGGTGTGTTCGCCGACACGGGCGTGCCTGTTCTCCTGAGGACTGACGGTGGACCGCAGTTCACTTCTTCATCGGTACGGCGCTTCCTGGCTCGATGGGGGGTGGAGCATCGTGTATCTTCACCTCATTATCCACGCTCCAATGGTCACGCCGAGGCAGCGGTCAAGTCCGTGAAGAAGCTGATCCTCACGACCACACAGCAGGGACACCTGGACGAGGATGCGTTCGCTCGCGGGTTGCTGGAACTGCGCAACACTCCGAGGGCGGAAGGGCGATCACCAGCACAAGTCCTCTTCGGTCATCCTATGAGGTCCTGTGTCCCGGCTCATCATCGCTCATACGCTCAGCAGTGGCAGCGCGCTGCTGATGAGTGCGACGCCAAGGCAGAGCGACTGAGGAAGAAAGCGAAACTTCGCCACGACGCGTCCGCCCGTACTCTTCCTCTCCTGCACCTCGGTGGCCACGTCGACGTTCAAGATCACACGACAGGCCTCTGGGATCGCCTGGGTGTCATCGTGGCTGTTGGGCGAAGGAGAGACTACCTCATCAAGATGGGCAGCGGTCGCGTGATGTGGCGTAATAGAAGACACCTACGCCCACACAGACCTCTTGCTCCCCTTCCTGTCGAGCAGCACACCGCTCATGGCGGTGCAGCGCTTCAGCATCAGGGTCACGAGGAACACCACCATCCCGGCAGCCCGGAGCATCAGGGTAACGGGGTACACCGTGGCCGAGAGCAACCAGAGCGTCGAAGCAGCCGACAGCGTAGGGAGCCGAGACGACTGCAGGTGCGGTGGCACCGTAGCACCTACGATTAGTCGTACGTGTTCATTGTACGCTGTGTTTGTTTTGTGTATATGTACCGTGTTTTCTGTACTTCAATCATTGTAACTTTGTTTCATGTGTTACGGTAGCCATAACAAAGATAAGGAATCTTCCTTATGTCTCGGGGGAGGTGTGTGGTTGTTAGCTAGTTGTGTGAACGAGTGAATGAGCGAGACTTGTGTGAGGCATGAATACGTGTATGAGTGAACGAGCTAGGCTTCAGTCATACGTGTTAAGTGGAAGTGCGCGGCCTGGCGCCGGGAGATCACCTACCTCCAGCCTTCTGTTCACACCTTCTGTGAATAAACACCTGCACTGTTACCTGCGTTTCCTGTGCCCCTGCTGGTCAAGAGTCGAACAAATAATAATAAAAATAATAACAAAAACCACAATAACAACAACAATAATAATAATAATAATAATAATAATAATAATAACAGCAATAATAATAATAATAATAATAATAATAATAATAATAATAATAATAATAATAATAATAATAATAATAATAAAAGAAGAAGAAGAAGAAGAAGAAGAAGAAGAAGAAGAAGAAGAAGAAGAAGAAGAAGAAGAAGAAGAAGAAGAAGAAGAAGAAGAAGAAGAAGAAGAAGAAGAAGAAGAAGAAGAAGAAGAAGAAGAAGAAGAAGAAGAAGAAAAAGAAGAAGAAGAAGAATAACAACAATAATAATAATACTAATAATAATGGTAACAACAACAGCAGCAGCAGCAACAACAACAACAACAACAACAACAACAACAAGAACAGCACACACACACACACACACACACACACACACACACACACACACACACACACACAACTGAACAAACACAGGACCACGCAAAAACACCAAAAACAGAAAACAAGACAACTTACCCCCTTGAATAACGACACAATAGGAAAGGAAGAAGGTTCCTCCCCGCCCATCCACCCTGCGGTACGCCAGCAGGATGAGGCACCAGCACTGTGGGGAAGAGAACAGAAAACGGAGGATGAAGGGAAGTACTTACATCATGCATTTTTTATTCGAGTAACAGATGAATATTTTCGATAGTGATGATACAGACGAATTAAATGACTGTGTAGTGATATGAAAGAGAAATAGCGCAGATATGAATGACAATGAATGACTGAAGGAGAAAAGGACAGAAGATGTGTCTTGGGGGACAGATGAGAAGAGGAGGAAGAGGAGGAAGAAGAATACGAATGAATACATAGGAATACAAACGAGGCACACAACAAGGGATCACTGGGTTGTTAGGAGGCTGTTTGCTTAAGCCACTCTACACCATGTATCATAAAAAAAAACTACATGGGTTTTTAAGGACAAATAAAATGAATAATCCAAACTACGTCTACCTGTGCTTGAGGGGAAGGCATGAATGTTCAAGAAGTGTTTACGTGATTTATGTGGTGTGGTATGCTTAGTGTGAAGACAGTGTGAATGTGTTTAGGCAGTGCAGGAGCTTTGACTGACGCTTTTAAGGTACGCAGCAGTCAATCAGGCCCCAGCTCCGGTCACCCCATTGTCAATATACTTTTCACTTAAGGACACATCACGCCAGTAAACCCCTGTGGCACCCCCGATAGTGAGCACTCACAGCCACAGCCCCGCACAGTCCACAGCCCGGTACAGGCCGAAAGTAGCAGGAAGTAGCAAAACAGAAGTGACTGTGCATGTAAATACCATGTACTGTTGTGTGTGTGTATGTGTGTGTGTGTGTGTGTGTGTGTGTGTGTGTGTGTGTGTGTGTGTGTGTGTGTGTGTGTGTGTGTGTGTGTGTGTGTGTGGAGGCCTAAAAGTGATGGGATAGCCTTGCCTTGCGCTTTTAAGGGAGACATTAATCAAATAGCCCCAGCGCTTAAGAATATTTTCTCCAGCGGGGCACAATACTCCCCCAAGGTCGCCCCTGCAGCGGTGACCCCCCAGTGCCTTGAAGTCTGAAGGCGACCACTGGCTGACAAGATGATGTTAAATGATAATGAAAAGGAGGAAGAGGAGGAGCAGGAGGCGGGGCACAGCGGCACTAACCAGACCCAGAACAGTAGCGAACCATATTAACATTCCATTCACTCATCTTTACCCAGCAAGAGAGGGAGGACGTGACGAAAGGGGAGGTGGAGGGAAGGAGACAAAGGAAAGGAGGAGGAGGAGGAGGAGGAGGAAGAAGAGGAGGAAGAAGAAGAGACGTCTCATCACACCTCGGAGCATTGCAACCATCAGAATATGAAAAGAAACATTAGAAGCACACGTGTCAGTTAACCTTCGCTAACAACTTCCTCATCAGTCTCCCCCCCCCCCCCCCGAGGGTCTCATCTCTGCTATTTCTCTCGCACTCTCCCTGCCTCCTGTGCTCAGTCTGCCGGCAGCGCTTGTGAGGGACGGGTCGTTTCACCTGGCCACTCTCGCTCACCTGACTATCCGTGCCTTACCTGTTTTTAATGAGCTGTTCACGTGTGTTGTGCTGTGGAGACTTTGAATCTAGTAAGAGATTTCTACACGTTGATTTGGGTGAGTTTATTGTTATTATTATTATTATTATTATTATTATTATTATTATTATTATTATTATTATTATTATTATTGTTGTTGTTGTTTTGAATTCTGAAATGCATACTTTTTTTTCGTATTATAAACCTTGCAGTGATTTTTTCTTTTTTTTTCACTGTTGCTTAAATTTTGAAACGTTTTTCTTATCTTTTTTTTTTTTTAGTTTTTATTGTTTGAGTTTTTGAAAATGCTAATTCCATTATTTTTTTTCCCCTTTTTCCTTTTTACTATCTTCTTTCCGCGTAAGAAAATTTTGCATCGTTGCTTTGATTCAGTTTTGCATTGTGTGAATTTTGGAAACTGTTTTTTTTCTTTCTTTTCTTTTCTTTTCTCTAGTAAGGAATGCGCGCCCTACTGACACTGTAAGCCTCTGGGGAACGTGCAACTGTTGATGTGATAATAGTTTTGATTCTCTGATTTCTGCAACGCTCCTTTTCTTTATTCTTTCATTTTTTTGATCTATTTTTTCTTTCTTCTTTTTAATTGTAAGAAAATTCGTGTTTTACCAGCTTCTGAAAATTTGACTTTTGGCGGGAAATTCAAAACACGAAACACTGAAATTCTCGTCACTGCAATTACTTCGTCTTGTTAACCAGCCACTAAGTCATCCACCCATACCTGCCTAACTGTGAGTCCCGTGCAGGTGTGCCACCCGTGATAGAGCAACACACCTGTGCTACATCTGTCTGCCACTCAAGGGTGACCTGACCTCTTAATGATGATGATGATGATGGCGTGTCAAGTTGCTATTCTATGCGTGTGTCTCCTGCCTGTACTGCCTGGTGAGTAGAGAGAGAGAGAGAGAGAGAGAGAGAGAGAGAGAGAGAGAGAGAGAGAGAGAGAGAGAGAGAGAGAGAGTGTGTGTGTGTGTGTGTGTGTGTGTGTGTTTTACTTTTATTCCTTTTTTTTCTTTTCTATTTCTTCTACATCTTTCTCCTCCTTTTCATTCTCAATTATCTCTTTCCTCTTGCTTCTCTTATTCTTGCATTTTATGTTATTCCACTATTCCTGTCCTTCATCTTCTTCTCCTGTTTTTGTTCTTCATCTTTTCTCCTATTCTTGTTCTTCATCCTGTTCTGTCTATCCTTGTTCTTCATTTTTTCTCCTGCTCTCGTTCATCTTGTTCTGCTATTGTTGTTTTCATCTCCTATGCTTGTTCTTCACCTCCTCACAGTGCCAAACTCTCTCTTTCCCTCCATCTTCGCCTCCTTCTGCTTCTTATCTCCTCCTTTACGTCATCTACCAATCTCCTTCGTCAGCGCCTCCTGCACCTTATCTCCTTTTCCTTTATATCTCCTTATCTCCTCCTCCTCCGTCTGCGTCTCCTTTATCTAATCTTATCACGTCCTTCTTTACCTTATCCTCTTATCTCATTATCATCTCCTCCTTTATCTTATTTACTTATCTCCTCTTCACCTCCTCCTGCAGTTACCGGTGAGGAATTCTGGAGGAGTGAGACGTCCCTGAGGAAGGAGGTGTTTCAGGGTTACGACAAGACAATCCGCCCTTCCCTCAACGTGTCTGTCCTCGTCAGGAGCCTCGAGGTGGATGAAATGGATGTGGTGAGTGTGAGAGTGGATGATGTGGTTCTCGTTTTCTTTCATAGTTATTCTTATCTTTCTTCGTTTTCTTTTTTTTCGTTTTTCTTTTTAATCTGTTTCTGATTTTTTTTCCTGTTTTTTGTTGTTACGAATATAAGAACATAAGGGGAGCTGCAAAAAACATCAGGCCTACGCGTGGCAGGCCTATTTTCACCTGTCATCGCTATCCATAAATTTGTCTAATCTTTTAAAGCTCCCTAATGACTCAACACTAACAACCTCATTACCGAGTCCATTCCGTTCATCTACCACACTATTTGAGAACCAATTTCTTCCTATCTCTTTCCTAAACCTAAATTTTTCAAGCTTAAACCCTTTATTTCTTGTTCTACCCTGGTTACTGATCCTAAGAACTTTGCTTGTGCCCCTTGTACCACTTAAAGACTTCTATCAGGTCCCCTCTTAACCTACGTCTCTCTAAAGAATGTAAATTTAACAGCTTCAACCTCGCCTCGTAAGGAATACTCCTCATCCCCTGTATCCTTTTAGTCATTCTCCTCTGTACTGATTCTAATAGACCTATATCTTTTCTGTAATGTGGGGACCAGAACTCCACAGCGTAGTCTAGATGAGGTCTGACCAGCGCCAAATATAACTTTAATATTACTTCCGACCTTCTACTTTTAACACTCCTAAAAATTAATTCTTGTACCCTATTTGCCTTAGCTACAGTATTACGATTAAGTTTTATGAGTGTTGAAAATTGTTGGTGTTGTTGGTGTTGTTGTTGTTGTTGTTGTGGTTGTGGTGGTGGTGGTGGTGGTGGTTCTTCTTCTTTTTCTTTTCTTTTCTTTTCTTTTCTTTTCTTCTCTTTTTTTCTCCTCTTCTGTTTTTTTTTCTTCTTGCTGCTGCTGCTACTGTTGTTATTTTCATTTTCTCCATCTTTTCCTCCTTCTCCTCCTCGTTCTCGTCTTCTTCCTCTTCTTCCTTCTCCTCCAATTCCTTTTCTTCTACAGTACTTCTTTTTCATCTTTTCTTGCTGTTTTCCTAATTCTGATCCTCCTCCTCCTCCTCCTCCTCCTCCTCCTCCTCCTCCTCCTTCCTCTCCTATTTTCTTCTCTTTCTTTTTTTCCTTTTTCTTTCATCTACTCCTTCTTGTCCCTCCACTTCCATCTCCTCCTCCTCCTCCTTGTCCTCCTTCACCTCCATTTCCTACCTCCACCACCACCACCACCACCACTTTGAATTAGACGGGGAGAAGCCTTCCTCTGTACTATCCTGCCACGATTACACACTGTATCTTGTCACGCACACCCTTGTAAATTTCACTGGGAGAGTTTTTTGCACATCGTTTGTGTTCCCTTGTGTGTGTCTAAGGCGTGTATTCTGAAACGCTCTGCTCTCATCACAACTGTTTTCAAAGGCCACAGAAATGAGTAGCTGGGTTCTCAAGTGTCTGTTCTTCATTAATGGAAAGTGTCAAAACCTTGCAAGATTTAACTTCCCTCGTGACTTCTTTCCTTCCCTTATTTCAGCCTGATGGCACCACTGTCATCTCATCTATTTCTAAAGCTGGACTCTTCGCTCAAACCTTTGCTAAAAACTCTACCTTGGATAATTCAGGGCTTGTTCCTCCCTCTCCTCCACCCTCTGACTACTTCATGCTGCCTATTAACATCCTTAGCAATGATGTTTTCCATGCCCTCGCTGGCCTAAACCCTCGGAAGGCTTATGGACCTGATGGGGTCCCTCCTATTGTTCTCCGAAACTGTGCCTCCGTGCTTGCACCTTGCCTAGTCAAACTCTTTCAGCTCTGTCTGTCAACATCTACCTTTCCTTCTTGCTGGAAGTTTGCCTACATTCAGCCTGTTCCTAAAAAGGGTGACCGTTCTAATCCCTCAAACTACCGTCCTATTGCTTTAATTTCCTGCCTATCTAAAGTTTTTGAATCTATCCTCAACAGGAAGATTCTTAAACATCTATCACTTCACAACCTTCTATCTGATCGCCAGTATGGGTTCCGTCAAAGCCGCTGTACTGGTGATCTTCTGGCTTTCCTTACTGAGTCTTGGTCATCCTCTTTTAGAGATTTTGGTGAAACTTTTGCTGTTGCCTTGGACATATCAAAAGCTTTTGATAGTCTGGCACAAAGCTTTGATTTCCAAACTACCCTCCTACGGTTTCTATCCTTCTCTCTGTAACTTCATCTCAAGTTTCCTTTCTGACCGTTCTATTGCTGCTGTGGTAGACGGTCACTGTTCTTCTCCTAAATCTATTAACAGTGGTGTTCCTCAGGGTTCTATCCTGTCACCCATTCTCTTCTTATTATTCATTAATCATCTTCTAAACCAATTTTCTTGTCCTATCCACTCCTACGCTGATGATACCACCCTGCACTTTTCCATGTCTTTTCATAGACGTCCAACCCTTCAGGAAGTAAACATTTCACGTAGGGAAGCCACAGAACGCTTGACTTCCGATCTTTCTAAAATTTCTGATTGGGGCAGAGCAAACTTGGTATTGTTCAATGCCTCAAAAACTCAATTCCTCCATCTATCAACTTAACACAACCTTCCAGACAACTATCCCCTCTTCTTCAATGACACTCAACTGTCCCCCTCTTCTACACTGAACATTCTCGGTCTGTCCTTTACTTATAATCTAAACTGGAAACTTCACATCTCATCTCTAGCTAAAACAGCTTCTGTGAAGTTGGGTGTTCTGAGTCGTCTCTGCCAGTTTTTTTTTTTTTTTTCACTGAGTGTCTTCAGCCTCTCTCTCATCGCCGCAGCGTTACATCTCTTGCTTACTTCTACTGCATTTTCATGTTAACTGCTCTTCTGATCTTGCTAACCGCATGCCTCCCCCTCCTCCCGCGGCCTAGTAGTACAATACTTTCTATTCTCTCTCATCACTGTTCTGTCCACCTCTCTAATGCAAGAGTTAACCAGTATTCTCAATGATTCATCCCTTTCTCTGGTAAACTCTGGAATTCCCTTCCTGTTTTTGTACTTCCTCCTTCCTATGACTAGAACTCTTTCAAGAGGGAGGTTTCAAGACACTTATCCTTTAATTTTTGACAACCGCTTTGGACTGTCAGAAGCCGGCACCAAAGTGGCCTTTTTATTATAGTGTTGTTGCTCTTGGCTGGTGTCCCTCCTACTTGAAAACACCTAAAACCTTTCATTTCACTCTAGATTAGTTTTTATTTAAACTGATTTACATATAAATAAGAAGCATAAACAAAAAATAAACAAACAAAAAAATAAATAAAACACCAAAAATCCAATGGGCTGGGTTTGAAAACACGGATTTTTCCAACCCTGCTTTTAAAATGGCGGACGTGCGGCGCAGAAGTGTTTAAGAATATAGACCTGCCCTCTCTCTCTCTCTCTCTCTCTCTCTCTCTCTCTCTTGGTATGGCTGGTGGGTGGTCGCTTGCTCTTTGATGTCTATTGAGTATACGGGGCAGGCGAGGCGTGGGGGCGCATACTCGCACGCACATTACGAAATAAAGCCGCGCAGATCACTACCAACAGGATTTTCGTTAATTACTGCGCAGTTCGGTTCGGTTCGGTTCGGTTCGGTTCGGTTCGGTTCGGTTCGGTTCACACATGCTAGAAAGGTTGTTGTGAATGTGGTTGTGGTTGTGATTGTGGTTGTGATTGTGGTTAGTCTGTGGTTGTGGTTGTGGTTGTGTTGTGTTGTGGTTGTGGTTGTGGTTGTGGTTGTGTTGTGATTGTGGTTGTGGTTGTGGTTGTGATTGTGGTTGTAATTGTGGTTGTGGTTGTGGTTGTGGTTGTGATTGTGATTGTGGTTGTGGTTGTAGTTGTGGTTGTGGTTGTGATTGTGTTGTGGTTGTAATTGTGGTTGGTCTGTGGTTGTGGTTGTGGTTGTAGTTGATTGTGTTGGGGTTGTAATTGTGGTTGTGGTTGTGGTTGTGATTGTGGTTGTGATTGTGGTTGTGGTTGGGTTGTGATTGTGGTTGTGGTTGTAGTTGATTGTGTTGTGGTTGTAATTGTGGTTGTGGTTGTGGTTGTGGTTGTGGTTGTGATTGTAGTTGTGGTTGTGGTTGTGATTGTGGTTGTGGTTGTGGTTGTTTCCTTGCTGTTCTTTCTCCTTTTTTTGTTCTTGTTCTTCTTTCTTGTTCATCTTTTTTTTCTTTCTTTTTCTTCGTCATTTTCTTTTTGTTGTTTTTGTTGTTGTTGTTGTTGTTGTTGTTGTTTTTGTTGTTCTTTTCTTCTTTTTCGTTTTCTTCTTCATTTTTCTTTTGTTTCTTTCTTCTTGTTCTTGTTCTTCTTTTACTTCTTCTTCCAGGTCCCTCTCCTCCTCCTCCTCCTCCTCTTCCTCCTCCTCCTCTCTTTTCTTAGTTTTCTCCGTTTTTTTTATTTCCTTCTTCATTTCTTCTTCTTCTTCTTCTTTTCATCATCATCATCATCATCATCATCTACCTAGTTTCTCCTGCCCCTCCTCCTCCTTTTTTAAATATTTCCTTGCATTTTTTCTTCTTGCTTGTCTACATCCTCCTCCTCCTCCTCCTCCTCCTCCTCCTTCTGACAAGAGTAACAATAAGTGAACAAGTTTGCATTTCTTTACTACAAAATCTCAATATATCTTCCCTACACCTGCATGTTTTATTGATGTTTTTCTCTCCCTGCCTCGCCTGTATGAATGAATGAGGAGGAGGAGGAGGAGGAGGAGGAGGAAGATATATAAAAAACACAAATCTAATAATATTGATAATAATAATAATGATAATAATAATAATAATAATAATAATAATAATAATAATAATAATAAAGAAAAAGAAGGAGATGGAAAAGAAGAACGAATAGGAGAAAGACAAAAAAAAAAGAAACAAACAAAAAGAGAAACAAACACAAGCCAAACAACAACACACACACACACACACACACACACACACACACACACACACTGCACCAGCCAGTACCATCACCACCACCACCACCTAGCCTTCCTCCCCCTATCATCTCCCATCATCCCTCCCCCCCCAATCACAACAATCAGCCCCAAACTCCCACCCCCTCACCCCCCACCCCTCTACCCTTTCCTCAGCACGTCCCCGGGTTGTTCTGATGCTAGGCAACAGCTTGGTGAGAGTGGTGATGGTGAGGGGGGGAGAGGGGGTAGGGGGAACAAAGGTGCCGCTAATATTAATTATGATTTTAATAAGCAACCCACACTGAACTGCCTTGTCTTAGTGTTTGTAGTGTGTGATCGGGGAACTAAGTCGGTTTCTATGCCAGGTATCTATGCGCGTGCGTGTGTGTGTGTGTGTGTGTGTGTGTTTTAATTAAACAATTCACGCAGGGAAGCCACAGAACGCCTGACTTCTAATCTTTCTAAAATTTCTGATTGGGGCAGAGCAAACTTGGTATTGTTCAGTGCCTCAAAAACTCAATTCCTCCATCTATCAGCTTAACACAACCTTCCAGACAACTATCCCCTCTTCTTCAGTGACACTCAACTGTCCCCCTCTTCTACACTGAACATCATCGGTCTATCCTTTACTTACAATCTGAACTGGAAACTTCACATCTCATCTCTAGCTAAAACAGCTTCTATGAAGTTAGGCGTTCTGAGACATCTCCGCCAGGTTTTCTCACCCTTCCAGCTGTTAACTCTGTACAAGGGCCTTATCCGTCCATGTATGGAGTATGCTTCACATGTCCTGGGGGGGTTCCACTCATACCACTCTTTAAGACAGGGTGGAATCAAAAGCTTTTCGTCTCATCTCTCTCTCTCTCTTTCTCTCTCTCTCTCACACACACACACACACACACACACACACACACACCTTACTTGACATCATCATTACAATTGGCTTAAGAATAAACAAAGACTACACACACACACACACACACACACACACACACACACACACACAATTGTAATGATGATGTCAAGTAAGGTGTGTGTGTGTGTGTGTGTGTGTGTGTGTGTGTGTGTGTGTGTGTGTGTAGTCTTTGTTTATTCTTAAGCTAACCGTAATGATGATGTCAAGTAAGGTGTGTGTGTGTGTGTGTGAGAGAGAGAGAGAGAGAGAGAGAGAGAGAGAGAGAGAGAGAGAGAGAGAGAGAGAGAGAGAGAGAGAGAGAGAGAGAGAGAGAGAGAGAGAGAGAGATGGAAAGTTGGTGAAAGACAGCAGTTACTGAGGAAAATGCTAAGCTGGCTTGCTGATGTGTTGTGGTGTGTGAGCGAGTGTGGGGTGGTGGTGCAGGCAGCGGGGGGGGCGGGGGACGTGGGGATACCTCAACATTGCGGCGATGAGAGAAAGGGTTGACATCATTACTTGACATCATTACTTGACATCATTACTATTAGCTTAACAATAAACAAATATTACACACACACACACAGACACACACACACACAAGGGTAACCTAGTCGGAGGATAAGGTAACTATAGTCCTCCTCCTCCTCCTCCTCCTCCTCCTAGCTTGACAAGAAGTAATGGATTCAAGATTACACCCAAACGTCTCAAATCTCTCGAAGCGAAGCATTTTTTCCTTAATGGCGCAACAAACACCTGGAATAATCATCCTTCATAAATCGTCAACAGTAATGTTAATTGAATCGTTTAAAATAGAAGAGAGTTTAAAAGGTAATCCCCAACAGGCTCTCTTCTTGTCGGCATAATTAAACACAATTATAACCCTTGCAGTTACTAAAATCACTCATGTATTTAACAGACGGCGATTGTGTTATTAATGTGTTCAGTTTCAGACAGGCGTATAGAGTTTACCGTTGA
>NC_087190.1:12419103-12424103 GCF_035594125.1 Scylla paramamosain
TGAGCCAGGCTGGGTGAGCTGCGGCAGCGCTTCACAGCAGCGAGCCTTTCCACACGGGCGACTCGCTGACGCGACTCGGTCGTGCGTTTTGGCCGCGTGCATCAGAGCTTTGGTCGCGCTGCCGACCCTGTAAAAGGGACCTTAGCCCAGTTTTAGTACAGTCTGCCTTTAATTCGTTTTCTTTGCCATTCGCTCGTGACAGAAAATGGTCTCAAGTTTATTTCGGGGGCAATGTAAATATTTTGATGTTAGGATGCAGAAGAAAACTTAGTTATTGTAAAAAAGTTGGATAAAATTATGAATCACATAATGGAAGCTATATTATGTAATGATGGTGGTCATGGAGAGAGAAAGAGAGAGAGAGAGAGAGAGAGAGAGAGAGAGAGAGAGAGAGAGAGAGAGAGAGAGAGAGAGAGAGAGAGAGAGAGAGAGAGAGAGAGAGAAAATCAGACATTACTTTTCTTTATCCTTCCAGTCCACGCATCCTCCTCCTCCTTCATCCCCTACTAGTGTCATTCCTCCTCGTATCATTCCTGTCCCTCCTGCTTGCTGTGACACCCTTTCCATTCCTTTCCCTAGCGCTATTCCTTCTTCCTCCTTCCTCTTGTGTCATTCTCTCTTCACTCCCCTGTCATTCCTGCTTCTCCTATCATTCCTCCTTGTAAAATCCCTCCCCGTCCCTCTCCCCAGTTCTTGCACTCCCCGTTGGGCGAGGGAGAGGCGGAGGGGGTCAGCAGTAGCAGCAGCAGCATCACCAGGACGGAGTGGGAGGTGGTCTTTGCTAACCTGACGCGCCACACTCAGATGATCCCGTGTTGTAGCGAGCCGCAGGTCACGCTGGTGATGTCAATGATAGTGAGACGTTCAGCCCCCCGCCATTACCTGGGTTATGAAGACTCCTGTGCTGTGTGAGTGGTGTAGTGGTGTTGATGTGTGTCTGTTTGTGTTTGTTTGTTTGTTTGTTTTTCATCTTTCTTCTTTTTTTCTTTCATTGGGTCGTGTGTTGTTTGTTTTGTTTTGTTTGTTTTGATTTGTTTGCTTACCTAGTTCTTTTGTTTTATCTATTAACTTTTTCTGGTTGTTTATATGTGTGTGTGTGTGTGTGTGTGTGTGTTTTGTTCCTCCTCTTTTTCTCCCTCTCCTCCTCTTCCTTCTCCCCTTTCCTTTATCTTCCTTCCCCTTGTTCTCTTTCCTCATCTATCATTTGTGTCCTCCTACTACCTACTGCCTCTTTCTCTCCCTCTCTTCCTTCATCTATCTCCTTAATCCTCCTCCTCTTCCACCTCCATCAATATCTTCCTACCCCTTCTCCTCTCCTTTCCTTCATCTTTCTTCATGTTACTGTCTCACCTAACCTCTCCTCTATCTATCTTAACCATCACCACCACCATCACCATCACTGCTACAACAACACCATCCCCGCAGGTTTGTGTGTGATGACCTGCCTGGTGTTCCTTCTTCCCCCCAATGGCAGCGAGAAGGTGTTGTTTGGTGGTGTGTGTGTCCTTCTCAACATCCTCTTCCTCGGGTTTGCCATCACCATTGTGTACAAGGATCCCATGCACACACCGCTTATTGGTGAGTCATGAGGGGGCGGTGGTGAGAGGCGTGAGGTGAGGTGAAGTTGGGTTAGGTTAGGTTAGGTTAGGTTAGGTTAGGTTAGGTTAGGTTAGGGTTAGGTTAGGTTAGGTTAGGTTAGGTTAGGGAAGTCAATAGGGAAGAGATGAACTGGATGGCTGATAGATGGTGACAGGATGGTGTGGGGAGCTTGGTTTGGTTAATAATGCAGAAATCTTGTTAATTTGCCACTAGAACCACGACTATTTTCCAAGACCACACAGATGATTAGCCGAATTCTCAAGAGTGTTTCTCCTGTTAATAACTTAGAAATTTTGTTAATATGTCACTAGAACCATAAAAATATCCTTAAAAACCGTTGTCACTTCACCACGGCTATTTCAAAAGGCCCCACTGATTTTGTTAATATGTCACTAGAACCATAAAAATATCCTTAAAAACCGTTGTCACTTCACCACGGCTATTTCAAAAGGCCCCACTGATGATTAGCCGAGTTGTCAAGAGTGTTTGTCATGTTAATAATGTAGAAATGTTATTAATCTGTCACTGGAACCGTAAAAACACTCTTAAAAACCCGAGTCTTTTCACCATAACTATTTTTAAAAGGCCACAGAGATGATCAGCTAGGTTCTCGAGAGTATTCCCCCTACTAATAATATATAAATCTTGTTAACCTGTCACTAGAACCGTAAAAACACCCTTGAAAACAGCGGCACTTCAACTATACGGGGAACCTTTGAAAGTGGCGGCGGCGCGGAGCAGAGGCGTTGCAAAATACAGTCCATAATCTGACTACATATTGACAGCCAACGTTGATTACACATGCTTACTTTCACTCACTCTCCACAACCTCTCCTTCCACACCCACAGTCCAGCTGGTGACGCATCAGGTGGTGCTGACGGTGTTGAGTGTGGTGGTGGCGGTGGTGGTGATGCGGCTGGCACGGGGCCCTCACTCCTTTCCCGTGCCTCACATTATCAACAAGCTGGTCAACACCCTTGCCACGCTCCTGTGTCTCTCCAGCTGCTCCAGAAGGGTAAGCAGCGCCGCCACACGCACTGCAGGAGGGCTGACATTAGGAGCACTGTTGCATGGACCATTTTACGACTTATATTTGAATTGTTTAACGTTAGAGCTTGTTAAACTATCAAAACTATTACGGAAACATTGCAATACCCCAATAACTTCCAATAGAACTTTTTTTAATCAATAATTAGATGAAAGCAGCATTCAAAACCTTCAATTACTTACGTAGAATTTGTCAAACCACCAAAACATCATGAAAGTAATAAAAACTCCAATAACTTTAACTGTTAACCTGACAATACCAAGAAAAAAAGAAAAAGAAAAGGAAAAAAAAAAATTCTTGAAAACCCCAATAATTTAAGAACTTGTCAAATTACCACTGCCATTATTACCACAACCACGAAAAACACCTTTGAAAACCCCATTAACCTCCACTGGAGCCTGTTAGACCCTCAGTACCATTATGAAAACGAAAATAAACCGAATAACACCAAAACACACCTTTGAAAACCCAAATTACTCACATAGCTGCTAAAATAACACGAAAAAAATAAAAACACCCTTGAAAACCTTTTAAACTAACCAAACCCCCCAAAAAAATAACAAAAATGAATAAATAAACAAATAAACAAATAAATAAACAAAAACTTGAAGACTTGAATACTTCACACACACTTACCACAACATTGAAAACCCCAGTAACCCAACACACACACACATACACACACAAGCACACCACAGACACACTTACCTCCCTTCTCTCCCTCACAGCCGGGCAACCACGAGCAAGAATACGCAGTAATCATCAAAGCAGAACAGATTGAATTAGGGGAGCGCAACGGGGGCGAGGCGAGGCAGAGGGAGTGGACTGAAGACCTTGGGGAATGGATCCTTTTGGCCTCTGTAATAGATCGTCTGGCTCTCGTCTTGTATTTAGCTGCGTGTGCTGTCATCTTCATTCGCTTCTCCCCTGTCCTGTAGCCAAGAGTGGAGGAAGTGGCGTATAGGTGTCTGTGTGTGTGTGTGTGTGTGTGTGTGTATGTGTGTGTGTATGTTTGTGTCACGTTCATATTAATAATCATCTAGCATTCATGAGTTTGTTTGTGTATCTATACGTGTGTGTGTGTGTGTGTGCGTGTGTGTGTTACTAATGGTAGTAGCCGTAGCCAACACACAACTATTCCTAAATATCTCATGTAATTATTCTTAATAAAATATGTTATCAGATCTATCTTCTATCTGTTTCCTGGAGCACATAAGAACATAAGAAAATAACACAAGCTGCAAAAACTCATGGAAAGCTGCAATAACACAAGAAAAGCTGCAAGAACACAAGAAAGGCTGCAAGAACACACAATTGAAGGTGCAAGAACATAATTCAAGGTGTAAGGACATGGAGAAACCTTCAAAACACAAGGAAAACTACAAATAACAAGAGCGAAGAAGAAAACGGGCACAAACAAATTAAAGAAAACGTTACTTAATAGGGGGACACTACTAAAAAAATTATTCTGCCCCCTCATATACTTTGCCGTAGGAAGTCAAAGGATCGCATGAGGACAGGTGAGGGTAAGTTAACTAGATTTACCTTTATCGAGCAGCCAGGCACAACATAGTAGACACAACGTAAAGGAACACAAATGCCTAACACACTTTCTTCTTCAAGTGTAAATGACTGAATTTCACGGATGATAAATGGTTAGAGAAAAGTGTGTGTGTGTGTGTGTGTGTGTGTGTGTGTGTGTGTGTGTGTGTGTTCCTACTTTCTGCGTCTCATCTCAATTATTTTCAACAATCTCCAATGAAAGCTATTAGGGTTTTCAAGGGTGTTCTTATGACTGTATAATAATCTAATAAGCTACTACTACTACTACTACTACTACTACTACTACTGAATGACAAACAGGAGACACACTAAACAGGTAAGAGGAGGAAGAGTGAAAGGAAGGAACAAGTGGAAGGAAGGAAGCCGTGAGGGGAATGAGAGAAGAGAGGGAGGAAAATGAAAGGATAGAATTAAAATGAAGGGAGAGAGAGAGAGAGAGAGAGAGAGAGAGAGAGAGAGAGAGAGAGAGAGAGAGAGAGAGAGAGAGAGAATCTGTTACACCTAGTTCAGTCTGTTTTTTGTTTACTTTCTTTTTCTTCTTCATTTCTTCCGTTTTCTTTCACACCGCAACTCCAATACTATAAGGGAAACTATTGTATTTGCATTGTATTTCCACGGAGTTGTATTTCTTGTTGTATTGTTGTATTTTCTTTTATTTTATTTGTATTTCTGCGTAGTTCTGTCGTATTTCCATGACATTTCAATGGAGCTGTATGGTGTTTGTGTCGTATTTTTTAACGTATTACTGTGGAGACCTGAAAATACATCTCTTGCTACGCTCAGTTCAAC